>NC_074678.1:15555704-15640704 GCF_029448725.1 Salvelinus fontinalis
ACACCAAAATATGCACACACGGGCGGACGGACTGATGTATTCACACACACCCTTCAGAAATTCAGTGAGATTCCTCTGATTCCTGATGCTTAGAGCTGAATTCCAGACGGTAGACTAGGTACTATAGGTGTGTGTATGTGTGTGTGTGTGTGAGTGGCTGGAGTTGGCTGATGTGAGTCCAGATTCCTACTTAGCTGACTAACACTCCTGCATCTCTCTGTTTCGCCTCTCAACACAGCTCTCTGAAGAGCACATCAGCATGGTTTATGGGCTGTAGCTGTGTGTGTGTGTGTGTGTGTGTGTGTGTGTGTGTGTGTGCGTGATAAGCCCATCAGCACGTTTAATGCGGTGCAGTTGGACACAGCAGCAGTTGGCCGTCTCGCTCCACACATTTGATCTCTTCTCCCTCTGCTCAAATTCTCACACCGTGTATAAATCACTACCAGAATGAGATAACAGACCGCCACGCATGCACTCACACCTGGAGAAGAGACTAAACTGTCTCTGTCTCGTATTAGATGCTCAGTCTCAATAAACCATTGCCGTTTCCCAGTAGTCTTCACTGTCTCTCTCTGTCTCCCTCTCTCTCTCTCTCTGTGTCAGATGCCCCATGTGAGGTGTGCATGCATGTGTGTGTAGAGAGGTTGGAGGTTGAGTGTTTACACTGTCCCTCCTCAGCGGTGATGATGGAATGTTCATTACCCATAATTCCCCTGGGGTTCGGAGGCGGCTGTGTCTGGGGCACGTTTGGGGTCACCTGACTACTGGGCTGATAGGTCCCCTGAGCCTAACTCCTGACCTCTCACCCTGTGACACCTACTGGCCTTCCCAGACTGCCACACTAGAGACCAGCCAATCAGAGAATATCTGTGCATGATTGACAGACTGGTTAACTGATCAGAGCTGGGTATCTCTGAGTGAATCTATACATCAGGGTATGCTTCTGTTCAATTTCTCTGTTCTTCCATGAACTGTGTGTGTGTGTGTGTGTGTGTGTGTGTGTGTGTGTGTGTGTGTGTGTGTGTGTGTGTGTGTGTGTGTGTGTGTTGTGTGTGTGTGTGTGTGTGTGTGTGTGTGTCTGTGTGTGTGTGTCTGTGTGTGTGTGTGTCTGTGTGTGCACAGTATGATTCATTGATTTCAGTGTTGAATGACTCAGACCCTTGTTTGATTGGGAATATCATCAGCAACAGGAAGTTAGTTCCTGACTAAGTCTGCCACATTTTAAGGAATCAGGACGGTGGCCAAATGACCAGAAATCTCCATCCTCATGTGGCTAGAATACATTATTATCACAGGAAAGACTAAAGTATCAAACACAGTGACATCAATGCAGTAATAGTTTTTTGATCATTTGACTGGTGGCTAATTCACAGTACTGTTAATTCCCCTTGGGGCTCAATTGATAAATGTAGAACAGAGTGAACTGAATGTGTGTGATGATTATGTGTGTGATGATTATATGTGTGTGTCTGTGATGATGTACTTTGGGAATGAAGGTCAGTGTGTCTCTCAGCCAGCGAAAATGTTTACTACAGGAGTTGAGTGATGTGTTGTACACTCATTTTTTACCAGGATAAGTAATAAATATGCTAACGTGAACGCCTGCCTGCGTCTCCCTCCCCACTTCCTCCACCCCCCCTCTCTCAGGGTTGATGTGCATCATTAGCTGGCTGATAAACTGCTGTGAAGTTCACAGAGCTCTCTTTCCTGTGCACATGACTTGACCATTCCCTGAACTCCACCTCCTCCCCTCTACACCCACCCTAGCTCTGGCCAAACCTCTACCCCTCCACCACCTCCCCTCTACACCCACCCTAGCTCTGGCCAAACCTCTACCCCTCCACCACCTCCCCTCTACACCCACCCTAGCTCTGGCCAAACCTCTACCCCTCCACCACCTCCCCTCTACACCCACCCTAGCTCTGGCCAAACCTCTACCCCTCCACCTCCTCCCCTCTACACCCACCCTAGCTCTGGCCAAACCTCTACCCCTCCACCTCCTCCCCTCTACACCCACCCTAGCTCTGGCGAAACCTCTACCCCTCCACCACCTCCCCTCTACACCCACCCTAGCTCTGGCCAAACCTCTACCCCTCCACCACCTCCCCTCAACACCCACCCTAGCTCTGGCCAAACCTCTACCCCTCCACCATCTCCCCGCTACACCCACCTTAGCTCTGGCCAAACCTCTACCCCTCCACCACCTCCCCTCTACACCCACCCTAGCTCTGGCCAAACCTCTACCCCTCCACCTCCTCCCCTCTACACCCACCCTAGCTCTGGCCAAACCTCTACCCCTCCACCACCTCCCCTCTACACCCACCCTAGCTCTGGCCAAACCTCTACCCCTCCACCACCTCCCCTCTACACCCACCCTAGCTCTGGCAAAACCTCTACCCCTCCACCACCTCCCCTCTACACCCACCCTAGCTCTGGCCAAACCTCTACCCCTCCACCTCCTCCCCTCTACACCCACCCTAGCTCTGGCCAAACCTCTACCCCTCCACCTCCTCCCCTCTACACCCACCCTAGCTCTGGCCAAACCTCTACCCCTCCACCACCTCCCCTCTACACCCACCCTAGCTCTGGCCAAACCTCTACCCCTCCACCACCTCCCCGCTACACCCACCCTAGCTCTGGCCAAACCTCTACCCCTCCACCACCTCCCCTCTACACCCACCCTAGCTCTGGCCAAACCTCTACCCCTCCACCACCTCCCCTCTACACCCACCCTAGCTCTGGCCAAACCTCTATCCCTCCACCACCTCCCCTCTACACCCACCCTAGCTCTGGCCAAACCTCTACCCCTCCACCACCTCCCCTCTACACCCACCCTAGCTCTGGCCAAACCTCTACCCCTCCACCTCCTCCCCTCTACACCCACCCTAGCTCTGGCCAAACCTCTACCCCTCCACCACCTCCCCTCTACACCCACCCTAGCTCTGGCCAAACCTCTACCCCTCCACCACCTCCCCTCTACACCCACCCTAGCTCTGGCCAAACCTCTACCCCTCCACCTCCTCCCCTCTACACCCACCCTAGCTCTGGCCAAACCTCTACCCCTCCACCACCTCCCCTCTACACCCACCCTAGCTCTGGCCAAACCTCTACCCCTCCACCACCTCCCCTCTACACCCACCCTAGCTCTGGCCAAACCTCTATCCCTCCACCACCTCCCCTCTACACCCACCCTAGCTCTGGCCAAACCTCTACCCCTCCACCACCTCCCCTCTACACCCACCCTAGCTCTGGCCAAACCTCTACCCCTCCACCACCTCCCCTCTACACCCACCCTAGCTCTGGCCAAACCTCTACCCCTCCACCACCTCCCCTCTACACCCACCCTAGCTCTGGCCAAACCTCTACCCCTCCACCACCTCCCCTCTACACCCACCCTAGCTCTGGCCAAACCTCTACCCCTCCACTTTCACAGTATAAATGCACACTAACTCCCTGACCACACACCCACCCCAGCCAAGACCTGGCCAAGCTGACATGTGTAATAGCTCCCAGTAAACACTTAACAGAGATGTAGGTAGAGCCATGCATCGAATCTGATCAGCCCCAATCAGCCCCTGCTAGCGCTGTTAACACACACACACACACACACACACACACACACACACACACACACACACACACACACACACACACACACACACACACACACACACACACACACACACACACACACACACAGCTGAAAGACAAAACATGTCACATTGTTACTAAACTATTACCTCAGTCACAATACAAGCATGCAGTTGAAATAAAACAACCTAACTAACTATGTGACAATGCGATTGTGTGGTGGAGAGGGAATGCTGTCGTCTCTCCCATCTCATAACACCAGTATTCAGCCTTGCTGCTGCCTAACTTTACTCTGCCAGAAAGTCATCTCACTCACAGTTACATCACCCACTAAGGGTCTGGGTTTCTGGAGAGTGTATCTATCACTTCACAACTGTGAAAATGGATCCTGTGCAAAGGAAGGCCTATATAACTTTATAATCTACCTGTACCCGTATAGAGTCTGTATTATTATTGAGACATTGACTTAAAACCTATCCGTTTTGTGATGAATAATCCATATTTACATAAATTTGTCATGAAGGAATATGGTCCCGGGGCCTTACATTTCCTTGCCCAGAGCACTAGGTACCAATAAAGTTATTTTGAAAAGTCTTGGATCATAACAGATGCAGCCCCAGCCTGCCAGCTCCACCCCTAACTACTGATAGGAGACTAAGATTAAAGACTTAACTTTATAAAATCACACACACACACACACACACACACACACACACACACACACACACACACACACACACACACACACACACACACACACACACACACACACACACACACACACACACACACATACCAACGTTGCCAGCTAAAAGCATGTTCTAGCTCAAGCCTAATGGACGTCATACGTTACTGTTATCAGCAAGCATGAACCTGCGGACCAACATCCATCATGGCAACCGTTTCCTGGATACGCCAGCAATCAGCGGCCGCCATCTTGTACCCAGATTAGGCAAATAGTATTAAAATTACAGCTCCAAAATGGAGTCATGGAGCCAGGGCCTCAATAGCTGAAATATTATATGACCCAGGCCTGATAACCTCCTACTAGTACTGTAGAGAAACACTGTGCTGTTCTCTTTACCTACACCCCTCCCCCCAGCAGGCATAAGTCATACGTGAGTAGGAAGGGGGTTAAGACCTCATATTCTACCTAAGTCAGGGCACTGTACATGCTGTACAGAAATGTATCCTGCATCAATCATTGCTGCTTTTCCATATATTTCCAGCACAAGGGGCAGTCCCTATATAGTATGCACACTAACTCTCTAGGTTCTGAATCCAAACCGGTCTGGAACCAGATTCTCTGCTGAATGGAGTGAGTCATGACTGCAATTAGCAGCTGTCAATCAAGCGTTTCCACACAGGCCCACACATAGCCTGGGCCCAGAGCTGTTTGTGCGGTCTGGCCAACTCCTATGATTGCTGGTGTGACAATGACCATAGGAATTGGCAAGACAGCACAAAGAGATCTGGGACCAGGCTAAGGTCAACCAGGGTGAAGTGATACACTAGGGCTAGGAGAGAGGAGTAGACTGGTCTAGTCTTGGCAGGACAATGTGTTCTCAGTGACATACAGGTGTTGAAAAGATGAGCATATTTGGCACAAAGAGTCAATAAAGATGGGATAAAGAGTAAGTGCTGCGTCTTTGATGTGTGTGAGTGTGTGTGTGCGTGCGTGAGTGATCCAAAAGAGGATTAGAGTGGAGCGGACATGTCCGACAGTTGTTCTTTGTCTGGTGGTTCTTCCCGTGCTCAACTAGCTGGATTAACAACAGTGATACACACACACAGGCACACACACACACACACACACACCCTCCTGACGTACTCACTCAGTCACTCAGTCACTCACTCAGTCACTCAGTCACCCAGTCACTCAGTACAGCTGTCACCCTAAGGTCTGTGTCAGGTGAGCCTGTAACCATGTAGATATGCAAAGCACCTGGAGACAAAGGTGACAAGACAATTCAGAGCTTCAATAAACATCTAAACAATAGATCTTTATAAAGGACAAAACAACTGACTTTATGATGACTTGGCCACCCTGCCTAGCCACTACATGACTACTAAGTCATGTCATATTTATTATAAGCTGACATAGCCTGCTGACATAGCCTGTTACAGTTATATGGCATTAATAAAGGCTTTATGTTTGTTTGAACAGATGCATAGCTGTGGCAACAGTACGTCAGTGAGTCCTAGTCCTAACAGACAGTCATTTAAAACGGTTTAAAAACATGTTAGCCAGTGTTTAGCCAGTGTGACACAGAGCCCACTCTCTATACACGCACCACTCTGATTCAACATTTCAGTTGAATGCATTCAGTTGTAAAACTGACTAGGTATCCCCTTTCCCTTCCCTTCATGTATACAACATGTCATTTATAGTGTATGGAAAAGTCAGGAACCCCTTTGAGGGAAAATTCTACCATCAAACAGATATGCTGATATTCCAAGAATTCCTCATATTAGGTATAGGTTCAACTCCCTCAGGTGGGTTCTATTTTCCAGAAAGCTTTCCATTCATACATATATAGCCCCTCTGATGTAGTGCCTCTATAGAACATAGTTCATACCATGATCTTAACATCAGCTGTATCAGCTAAGCACCAATCAGGTCTAAACACCATCATTGATTGTTATTTAATAATAATTATATGGCTTTTCAAACCAGACAGTCAGAGATAGGTTACTTTGAACAATTCTGATTGAATGCAAGAGACAGGAGACAGAGAGGAGAAAGACTGGAGAGAGACCGGAGAGAAAGACAGGAGAGAGAGAGGAGAAAGACTGGAGAGAGACCGGATAGAAAGACAGGAGAGAGAGAGGAGAAAGACTGGAGAGAGACTGGATAGAAAGACAGGAGAGAGAGAGGGGAGAGAGAGAGGGGAGAGAGACAGGAGAGCGAGAGGAGAAAGAGACATGAGAGAGAGAGGAGAGAGACACAGGAGAGAGAGAGAGACACAGGAGGAGAGAGACCAGAGAGAAATACAGGAGAGAGAGAGGGGAGAGATGAAAGAGAAAGGAGAGAGACAGGAGAGAAAGACAGGAGAGAGAGAGGGGGGAGATGAGAGAGAGAGGATAGAAAGACAGGAGAGAGAGAGGGGAGAGACAAGAGAGAGGATAGAAAGCCAGGAGAGAGAGAGGATAGAGAGATAGGAGAGACAGGAGAGAGAGGAGAGAGAGCGAGAAGAGAGACAGGAGAGACAGGAAAGAGAGAGGAGAGAAATAGGAGAGAGAAAGAGAGGACAGAAAGAGACAGTAGAAGGCGAGACAGGAGAGAGCGAAACAGGAGAGAGCGAGACAGGAGAGAGCGAAACAGAAGAGAGCGAAACAGGAGAGAGCGAAACAGGAGAGAGCGAGACAGGAGAGAGCGAGACAGGAGAGAGCGAGACAGGAGAGAGCGAGACAGGAGAGAGCGAGACAGGAGAGAGCGAGACAGGAGAGAGCGAGACAGGAGAGAGGGGAGAGAAACAAGAGAGAGAGAGGAGAGAGACAGGAGAGAAAGACGAGAGAGAGAGACCAACTTAAGGAAAGATTTGACTCTGTACACACTCAGTGAGCATAGCCTTGCTATTGAGAAAGGCAGCCGTAGGCAGACCTGGCTCTCCAGAGAAGACAGGCTATGTGCACACTGCCCACATAAAAAGGTGGAAACTGAGCTGCACTTCCTAACCTCCTGCTAAATGTATGAACATATTAGAGACACATATTTCCCTCAGATTACATAGACGTTCAAAGAATTAGAAAACAAATCCAATTTTGATAAACTCCCATATCTACTGGGTGAAATACCACAGTGTGCCATCACAGCAGCAAGATTTGTGACCTGCTGCCACAATAAAAGGGGAACCAGTGAAGAACAAACACCATTGTAAATACAACACATATTTATGTTTATTTATTTTCCCTTTTGTACATTAACTATTTGCACATTGTTACAACACTGTATATAGACATAATATGATGAGGGTTGCACATTTTGGGAATATTCAGAGGTGGAAACTTTCCCTGGGAATTAACATGAATATATGGGAATTAATGGAAATATATGCACATTAATGTGAATACCATTTAAATGTGGATGTTTTTTGCATTGGATATATTTACCATATAATATGGAGACAGAAACATAAACCTTATCATAAGTAGACATAATTGCAAATTATTAAATCCTTCCAATATAAATAAAAAATACTATTTAGTTACAAATTGAACTTTAAATAAATGAGTTGACTCTTCACATGGGATGATTTCACTGAACAACAAAAGGGAATATTAAATGATCCATCGCATCTCCCAAAAAGGTTTTCAACATACATCTGTAAAATGATAGTCTAGAAACTAAAGCTTTGGTTGTCTTCCTCTCAGGTTTCCATGTCTTCTCCCTGGACCTCCTCAATGTCCACCTCTTGAACATCAGACTGTGAGGCCTCATATTCACTGTCACTTTCCAACCTAGTTGAGGATGGCTCGTTGTCAGGCTCAAAAAGATACCCTTATTATTAGGAACCTGGTTGCAGTTCCTATGGCTTCCCCTAGATGTCAACAGTCTTTAGAAATTGTTCAATGTTTTTCTTTTGAGGAATTAAGAAGTAGTCCTATTCATTGTAAGTGTCTCTCCAGGGGAACTCTACTGTTTTGGTGCGCGTAAACAGGCCACGTTGTTTTTATCCGGTATTAGAAACTGTTTATTTCGTCTTAAATTTGATCGATTATTTACGTTTTAGGGTACCTGAGGTTGGATTAGGAACGTTGTTTGAAATGTTTGGACCAAGTTTACAGGTAACTTATTAGATACTTTGTAGGCATGTTGGGCGAGTTGAAACGGGTGTATTTCTGAATTAAACGGGCCAAATAAATGGACATTTTTGGGACATAAAGAAGGACATTATCGAACAAAAGGACGATTTGTGATGTTTCTGGGACATTTTGGAGTGCCAAAAGAAGATCTTCAAAGGTAAGGCATTAATTATATCGCTATTTCTGACTTTTGTGTCGCACCTGCCTGGTTGAAAAATTATTTCATGTGTTTGTATGCGGGGCGCTGTCCTCAGATAATCGCATGGTGTGCTTTCGCCGTAAAGCCTTTTTGAAATCTGACACAGCGGCTGGATTAACAAGAAGTTAAGCTTTGTTTTGATGTATAACACATCTTTTCAAGAATGTTAAATATTTGAATATAGTATTTTTGAATTTCGCGCTCTAAAATTTCACCGGATGTTGACCAGGTGGGACGCTACCACCTTGATGACACTTTTTCTGGTTACTACATGATTCCATATGTGTTATTTCATAGTTTTGATGTCTTCACTATTATTCTTCAATGTAGAAAATAGTAAAAAATAAAGAGAAACCCTTTAATGAGTAGGTGTGTCCAAACTTTTGACTGGTACTGTATACAGTTGAAGTCGGAAGTTTACATATACTTAGGTTGGAGTCATTTAAAATTCTTTTTTCAATCACTCCACACATTTCTTGTTAACAAACTATAGTTTTGGCAAGTCAGTTAGGACATCTACTTTGTGCATGACACAAGTAATTCTTCCAACAATTGTTTACAGACAGATTATTTCACTTATAATTCACTGTATCACAATTCCAGTGGGACAGAAGTTTACATACACTAAGTTTGCTGTGACTTTAAACAGCTTGGAAAATTCCAGAAAATGATGTCATGGCTTTAGAAGCTTCTGATAGGCTAATTAACATCATTTGAGTCAATTGGAGGTGTACCTGTGGATGTATTTCAAGGCCTACCTTCAAACTCAGTGCCTCTTTGCTTGACATCATGGGAAAATCAAAAGAAATCAGCCAAGACCTCAGAAAAACAATTGTAGACCTCCACAAGTCTGGTTCATCATTGGGAGCAATTTCCAATCGCCTGAAGGTACCACGTTCATCTGTACAAAAAATTGTACGCAAGTATAAACACAATGGGACCAGGCAGCCGTCATATTGCTCAGGAAGGAGACGTGGAAGGAGACTCCTAGAGATGAGCGCACTTTGGTGCGAAAAGTGCAAATCAATCCCAGAACAACAGCAAAGGACCTTGTAAAGATGCTGGATGAAACAGGTACACAAGTAACTATATCCACAGTAAAACGAGTTCTATATCAACATAACCTGAAAGGCTGCTCAGCAAGGAAGAAGCCACTGCTCCAAAACCACCATAAAAAAGCCAGTCTACGGTTTGCAACTGCACATGGGGACAAAGATCGTACTTTTTGGAGAAATATCCTCTGGTCTGATGAAACAAAAATATAACTGTTTGGCCATAATGACCATCGTTATGTTTGGAGGAAAAAGGGGGAGGCTTGCAAGCCGAAGAACACCATCCCAACCGTGAAGTACGGGGGTGGCAGCATCATGTTGTGGGGATGCTTTGCTGCAGGCGGGACTGATGCACTTCACAAAATAGTTGGCATCATGAGGAAGAAAAATTATGTGGATATATGGAAGCAACATCTCAAGACATCAGTCAGGAAGTTAAAGCTTTGTCGCAAATGGGTCTTCCAAATGAACCAAAGCATACTTCAAAAGTTGTGGCAATATGGCTTAAGGACAACAAAGTCAAGGTATTGGAGTGGCCATCACAAAGTCCTGACCTCAATCCTATAGAAATGTTGTATGCAGAACTGAAAAAGCGTGTGCGAGCAAGGAGGCCTACAAAGCTGACTCAGTTACTCCAGCTCTGTCAGGAAGAATGGGCCAAAATTCACCCAACTTATTGTGGGAAACTTGTGGAAGGCTAACAAACATTTGACCCAGGTTAACCAATTTAAAGGCAATGCTACCAAATACTAATTGAGTGTATGTAAACTTCTGACCCACTGGGAATGTGATGAAAGAAATAAAAGCTGAAATAGATCATTCTCTCAACTATTATTCTGACATTTCACATTCTTAAAATAAAGTGGTGATCCTAACTGACCTAAAATAGGGAATTTTTACTAGGATTAAATGTCAGGAATTGTGAAAAACTGAGTTTAAATGTATTTGGCTTAGGTGTATGTAAACTTTCGACTTCAACTGTATGTACTATTATTATTACTATTGCAATTAACTGTATTTCATTATCCTCATTGCATTGTACTGTATTTACTGAAATGCTGTACTACTATACTGCTTTGGCAATATCTACAAATTGTATTTCATACCAATAAAGCAATCTGAATCTGAATTTGACGAGAGAGAGAGAGACAAGAGAGAGAGAGAGACAAGAGAGAGAGAGAGAGAGACAGGAGAGAGAGCAAGATAGACGGGAGAAAGAGAGAGGAGAGAGAGACAGGAATGAGAGAGACAGGGGAGAGAGGGGAGAGAGACAGGGAGACAGAGAGACACACAGAAGAGACACAGGAGAGAGAGAGGAAAGAGAGACAGGAAAGAGAGAAACTAGAGAGACAGGGGAGAGACATAGGAGACGCACAGGAGAGAGAGCGACAGGAAAGAGAGAGACAGGAAAGAGAGTGAGGAGAGAGCCAGAGGAGAGACAGGAGAGTGATAGGAAAGAGAGAGAGACGGGAAAGAGACATAGGAGACACACAGAAGAGATACAGGGCAGAGAGAGACAGGAAATAGAGAGGAGAAAGACAGGGGAGAGAGAGGAGAGACTCCCTAACAGTTTTCTTGTATGAGCTCCAGTCGTGTCTCATCCATTCTCTGTCACATCGTCATCCAAAATTCACACACTCTCTCATCCCTCCATCCCAGCCTCATGCTCTCTCATCCCTCCATCCCAGCCCCATGATCTCTCATCCCTCCATCCCAGCCTCATGCTCTCTCATCCCTCCATCCCAGCCCCATGATCTCTCATCCCTCCATCCCAGCCTCATGCTCTCTCATCCCTCCATCCCAGCCTCATGATCTCTCATCCCTCCATCCCAGCCTCATGCTCTCTCATCCCTCCATCCCAGCCTCATGCTCTCTCATCCCTCCATCCCAGCCTCATGCTCTTTCATCCCTCCATCCTAGCCCCATGCTCTTTCATCCCTCCATCCCAGCCTCATGCTCTTTCATCCCTCCATCCCAGCCCCATGCTCTTTCATCCCTCCATCCCAGCCTCATGCTCTTTCATCCCTCCATCCCAGCCTCATGCTCTCTCATCCCTCCATCCCATTCCCTTCCCCCTCCTCTCTCTCTGTCTCTCAGTGCAGGCAAGGCCAGGGTGAGGAGTGAGTCAGTGAGGACTGGCAGGGCTGTGAACATGCTGAACCAGACTAGAGCCTTAATCTAGACCAGACAGTCCTGGGACAATACAAACCATGACTTAGAGAAAACTAGGACTTACATCTAATTATGACTTACAAGAGAGAGAGAGAGAGAGAGAGACACACACACTAAGTTAACTTTCCCAGGCCCCATCTACAAGGTGCACATTTCATCCAAATGGCTGCTATGGAGCAGTGATTTTTAGCAGGAGTTATATTTTTTTGACTAAACCTCTATTTTTAGTGAGCACTGGAAGTATTTACCCTCCCCACTCTCCTCCTCTTCTCTCCTCCCTCTTTCTCCCCTCCTCTTCTGTCGTGTTTTGACCAAAACAGCAAGACTGCAGCATTTTTCCTTGTCAGATACAGACTGTCTGGACATCAGAGAGAGAGAGCAGAGAGACAGGGCTATATTTACACACTGACCTCACCCTGTACGCACACACACCCTCTCAGGGATGAAGCAGGCTCACAGATTACCCCTTCTCCGTTTTGTTTGGTCGACTGTGACCGCTGTTGGCTGTTCCTAGCGGTTGTGGTTGGCAGCGGTTGAACTGCGAACACTCGTTCGGTAAAAAATCTCCGGTTCCGGTTCTCTAGTGATAGAGAGGAAACCGAGACAGAGGGAACCGAGACAGAGGGAACCGAGACTGAGGAAACCGAGACATGCTGATAGACTTCAACTGTCAATCCAAACGCCACAGACAGGTGGAATTGGACAGAAACAAGATAGACACTCAAAATGCCATTTTAGTTCCTTTCCTTCTATAACACTGGAGTACACAAATACAACACACACACAAACACAGCCTTTCCCCTGACACCAGAGCCATGGCAATACATCAAAGACAGACATATTCTCTTAAATATGCAAATTCCATTAACTAAGCCATTAACCAGGCTGGGCCTCCACTCATCCAGGCTCTGATATAACTACAGTATGACATGTACATCTAAACATAGCTATATACACACACACACACACACACACACACACACACACACACACACACACACACACACACACACACACACACACACACACACACACACAGAATTTGACCTATTGCTCTGAACAGTTAGCAATCAATAAATAGTATTTCCATGTTTTCATCAGGGCTCTATAAAGACATTGACTATTTAAGACCTAAACATACACACTCCAACTCAGACACACACAAGCATGTGCGCACACACATAAACACACAAAATGATCCCTGCTCGATGTAATGTGGACAGAACTGCTGTTCTTCAAGGGCTAGCGACAGCAACATTTTTACACAGTGAGAACATGGGAAACACATTTCTCAAAGGAGCCCTCTCATACGATGTGGGTGTGTGACCATTTTTGGGAGGCCCAGAATACACACAGTCTCACACACACGCACGCAGTCTCACAAGCACACACACACACTAGATAGTTGAATATAGTAGCTATAGGCTAATCTCTCATGGCGTGGATATGAATAGGCAGTGTATGGGGGACTAGAGAGGATGTGAAGTGTGTTTAAAATAAACATTACACACACACACACACACACTATGACTGTCTGGTAGAGTCAGTGGTGTGGTGGCAGAGAGTGTTGCAGCGCGGACTGAAGCTCCGCCAGAAAACTCTTCATTTATTTCCTCTGCTTTGAGGCGAGAGGAATAAAAACAAACAGAAAGAGGGAGAGGAGAAAGGAGAGGGAGAGGAGAAAGGAGAGGGGGAGAGGAGAGGGGGAGGAGAAAGGAGAGGGGGAGAGGAGAGGGGGAGGAGAAAGGAGAGGGGGAGGAGAAAGGAGAGGGGGAGAGGAGAGGGAGAGGAGAGGGGGAGGAGAAAGGAGAGGGAGAGGAGAAAGGAGAGAGGAGAGGGGGAGGAGAAAGGAGAGAGGGAGGAGAAAGGAGAGGGGGAGGAGAAAGGAGAGGGGGAGGAGAAAGGAGAGGGGGAGGAGAAAGGAGAGGGGGAGAGGAGAGGGGGAGGAGAAAGGAGAGGGGGAGAGGAGAGGGGGAGGAGAAAGGAGAGGGAGAGAGGAGAGGGAGAGGAGAAAGGAGAGGGAGAGAGGAGAGGGAGAGGAGAAAGGAGAGGGAGAGGGAGAAAGGAGAGGGAGAGAGGAGAGGGAGAGGAGAAAGGAGAGGGAGAGAGGAGAGGGGGAGAGGAGAGGGGGAGAGGAGAGGGGGAGGAGGAGGAGGAAGGAGAGGGGGAGGAGAAAGGAGAGGGGGAGGAGGAGGAGGAAGGAGAGGGAGAGAGGAGAGGGGGAGGAGAAAGGAGAGGGAGAGAGGAGAGGGAGAGGAGAGGGGGAGGAGAAAGGAGAGGGAGAGGAGAGGGGGAGGAGAAAGGAGAGGGAGAGGAGAAAGGAGAGGGGGAGAGGAGAAAGGAGAGGAGAGAGGAGAGGGGGAGGAGAGGGGGAGGAGAAAGGAGAGAGGGAGGAGAAAGGAGAGGGGGAGGAGAAAGGAGAGGGGGAGGAGAAAGGAGAGGGGGAGGAGAAAGGAGAGGGGGAGAGGAGAGGGGGAGGAGAAAGGAGAGGGAGAGAGGAGAAGGAGAGGAGAAAGGAGAGGGAGAGAGGAGAGGGAGAGGAGAAAGGAGAGGGAGAGGGAGAAAGGAGAGGGAGAGAGGAGAGGGAGAGGAGAAAGGAGAGGGAGAGAGGAGAGGGGGAGAGGAGAGGGGGAGAGGAGAGGGGGAGGAGGAGGAGGAAGGAGAGGGGGAGGAGAAAGGAGAGGGGGAGGAGGAGGAGGAAGGAGAGGGAGAGAGGAGAGGGGGAGGAGAAAGGAGAGGGAGAGAGGAGAGGGGGAGAGGAGAGGGGGAGAGGAGAGGGGGAGGATAAAGGAGAGGGGGAGAGGAGAGGGGGAGGAGGAGGAGGAAGGAGAGGGGGAGGAGAAAGGAGAGGGGGAGAGGAGAGGGGGAGGAGGAGGAGGAAGGAGAGGGGGAGGAGAAAGGAGAGGGGGAGGAGGAGGAGGAAGGAGAGGGGGAGAGGAGAGGGGGAGAGGAGAGGGGGAGGAGGAGGAGGAAGGAGAGGGGGAGGAGAAAGGCGAGGGGGAGGAGGAGGAGGAAGGAGAGGGGGAGGGGAAAGGAGAGGGGGAGGAGAAAGGAGAGGGGGAGGAGAAAGGAGAGGGGGAGAGGAGAGGGGGAGAGAGACATGAATGCTGCCTTTCAACTCAACTGACCCAGCAGTCACTGTTTATATTGACTCCCATATCTATATGTATTTCAGACTCCCTACGGGCAGAATAATCACAGCACTGTGAGGAGGAAGCCATGTACTCCGATCTGAATTTGAGACTGTGGGTCTAAAAGTAAACATATCATTCAGTACCAGGCATGCTGTGGGAGTATGTGTATGCATAGCTTTATCAGTGATTGATAAAGATTGTATGATGGGTCTGACATAGGGTGAGAGAGCAGTTGGACTATCGATATTGTAGTCTGTAGGTCGGTTGGACTTTTGGTATTGTAGTCTGTAGGTCAGATGGACAATGGGTATTGTATTCTGCGAGTCTGGCTCTGATTAAAGGGAGTGAGATAGAGAGATGTGTCTAAACTGAGGGAGTGCTCTTGTCTACTTACTACATCAGAGAAGCGATAACGCTGTATGTAATTATTCAAATTGGACCAGATAGCTGTGTGTCTGTGTATGAGAGAGAGAAAGCGAGAGAGATTGTAGAAGAGAGAGAAAAAAGTGAGAACCAGAGAGAGAGAAATACTCGGAAAGGTTCTGTAAGATAAGACATTTAATCTCTACCAACGGTTAAAGTGAGAAACCAGAAGCAGACAGGAGTGAGGAAGGGGCATGGTTAACTGTGTCTTCAGCTGTCAATCAAACACTTCTCTCTCTAATTGCATTTCCAGACATCCTATGTGGTGCAGGTGAACTCTGACTTTTGACCCACACACAACCCCTGACCCCTATACAGAGCCTCAGACCAACACTGACATTTATAAAGAGACTCCCTTTACATCACAACCCTGAACCTTCACATGACACCTATAAAGACTCTCCTCCTTCCAATTCTCTTTCTTTCCTTCCAATTATCTCTCTCTCCTCCCAATTCTATCTCTCTCTCCTTCCAATTCTATCTCTCTCTCCTTCCAATTCTATCTCTCTCTCCTTCCAATTCTATCTCTCTCCTTCCAATTCTATCTCTCTCTCCTTCCAATTCTATCTCTCTCTCCTTCCAATTCTATCTCTCTCTCCTTCCAATTCTCTTTCTTTCCTTCCAATTCTCTCTCTCCTCCCAATTCTCTCTCTCCTCCCAATTCTCTCTCTGTCCGTCATTCAACATCTCTTTTTTTCTCATCATGTCAATCTTTTCGTACTCGTCTATCTTTCCTCATGTCTTCCCACATTCCTTCGTTCCTCCAGTGTTTCCCCTATAATGTTCCTGAGGTGAGGTGTGTGTTTTGAGTCAGGCTCTCATCCCAGTGGAGGGTTAACTCATGAGATGCTATCAGGCTGTTTACCCTTTACACCCCCCCCACAGCGGGCGGCCCATGGCTAACAAATTGAACAATTCAGAGCAGGTGTGTGTGTGTGTGTGTGAGACACACTCAGCACTGCCATGATAAAACTCAGCAGGAGGGAATGCAATAGTCACCCTATTTGGGCTTTATGGAAGTGCCCCCTCCCTCGATCTTCCCTCCTTCCCTCTCTCTCCCTCCATGCCTTATTCCCTCTCTGCCTCTCTCTTACCTCCCTCCCTCCTTCCCTCTCTCCCTCGCAGGTGGAAGCTCAGCCTCTTTCCCCTGGATAAAAGGGGGTGCAGACAGAGGCCCAGCCTGTAAACATTAAGGGTATTTTGTCACATATTTAAGAAAGCTGTTAGTGTATTTATAGGGGTGCAGGGGCCTCACTATGGCTGCCGTGGAAACAGTAGACATCTTGGATTGATTATTAGGCCAAGGAGGAGAGCCGGGCCCAAATCAGCTGACACTAAAACACTGACAAGGAGTGTATAACTCACACAAAGAACAGTGTGTAAGAGTGTGTGTGTGAGAGTGAGAGAGAGAGAGAGAGAGCGCGAGCATGCAAGTATTAGTGTGTGTGTGCACGTGTGCATGTGAGTGTAAGAGAAAGTGTGAGTGAGGATGTGTGTTCCTCTGACGTGGTTCAGATAGAGCTGATACGTTGCCCAGGTGGGCTGTCACAGAGGAAACCATCTGCTTTTCATTTATTACCAGCAGCACACACAACAAAGAGCAGTGTGTCTATGTGAACAACATTTTGTGTGTGTGTTTCTGTGTGCATGCGCTTGTGTGTTTATGTGTGTGTGTGTGTTTTTCCCTCCATAATTCTGACACAACACTGCTAAAATATAAACTTGCGTGGGAATCAGAAGCCTATAGGGACAGGTAGCAAATCACACAGTCATCTTTTCTCAGCAAAAAGTGGGAAAAAACATTATTACCAATGGCCCCCTTGTCTAGCTGAGTAACAAATCGCATCCTAATTGTTATTTAGTGCACTACTTTTGATCAGAGCCCTATGGGCCGAGGTCAAAGTATTGCACTATCTAGTGAATAGGATGCCATTTGAGAACCAGCTACCCCTCTCCCATCTGATGTGCCGTTGGCGGTTCATTGGTGTTATCTGACTGTTGCAGCAGGGGCTTAGAACATAGAACACACACACACACTGCTTCCTGAAAACAGAGTTTACTTCCTGTTATTGTTTATTAACAGAAGCTATCCCAGTGAACCTGCCATGGCAACCCTCATTCTCTAACACCGCTCTCTAATGAAAATGACTATTATTATTGTAATGCTGATGATTGACCTACAGTCAGGAGGACAGATACTGAGGTAGACGAGTACAGGGCTCAATTAACACACATAAGTATCAACACATGTATCCACCATGACACAGAGAACTAAGGAGACAAACATTCCAGTGGTATCACAGTAGTAACACTATCAGATCAGTCATTGTTGATAGTCATACTATATGGTGAGATGTGTAGTGTGTCAAAGCAGTAAACAGTAGAGGAGTATGTGAGAGAGACAGAGCTGAAACACAATGGCTCCACGTGTTGGGGAAGCACAGGAAACATGTGCCTTGCCCCCGGGACTAAGAGGGATGGGACGGGACGGGGCAGGGTGAGAGGAGCAGGGGGTGAGGGGCAACCATCTGTTTGATTTGGGCTCTTTTTCATGAGCCACCCTGTGGTGAGAGTAAGTGAGAGAGTGAGAGAGAGATATGGTCTGAGCCTAAACCACTAGACACTATGGAACACAAAGATTTTACTATCTCATCCTGGAATATACAAGGTTTGAGGTAATTTACCTTAGGCCTAAACAGCAGAAACCCAGACTTCATCAAAGTAATTGGAAAGAGAGACATTGTCATCCTAAAAGAAACATGGTATAAAGAAGACGGACCCACAGGTTGCCCTCTAGGTTACAGAGAGCTGGTAGTCCCATCCACCAAACTACCAGGTGTGAAACAGGGAAGAGACTCAGGGGTTATGCTAATTTGATATAGAGCAGACCTAATCCACTCTATTAAATTAGTCAAAACAGAAACATCTAGAAATGACTGAGGTAATGATCTCAGCAGAGAAACATTTCCTCATGTGTGCTACCTATATCCCCCCAATGGAATCCCCATACTTTAACGATGACAGCTTCTCCATCCTAGAGGGGAACATCAACCATTTCCAGGTACTAGTCTGTGGTGACCTAAATGCCAGAACTGGACAAGAACATGAAACTCTTAGCATTCAAGGGGACAAACACCTACCTGGAGGTGACAGCATTCCCTCCCAAATATGCCCCCCGAGACCAAATTATGACAATTAGACCTATAGCTCAACCCTTGGCAGTAGTACTGTGGATGACTTTCTCACTGACCTCAACCCAGAGTCTCTCAGAGCATTCACTGTCAGCCCACTGACACCCCTATCAGATCACAGCAAAATCACAGTCTACTTGAACAGAGCAATACTTAATCATGAGGAATCAAAGCCAAAGGAACTGAATAATATTAAGAAATGTTATAAATGGAAAGTATTGTAGAAACCTACCAAAAAACAACTAGGAAACAACAAATTCAATCGCTTATAGACAACTTCCAAGACAAAACGTTTCACTGTAATAGTGAAGATGTAAACTTGACAGTAGAAACCCTAAACAGTGCATTTGACCTCTCAGCTTCCCTATCAAATAAAATAAAATCAAGCAGACAATCTAAGAAAATGTACAATGACAAATGGTTTGATGAAGAATGCAAAAACCTAAGAAAGAAATTGAGAAACATATCCAAAGAAAAACATAGAGACCCAGAAAATGTAAACCTAAGTCTTCACTATGGTGAATCACTAAAACAATAAGAAATACACAAAGTTCTATTTTGGTTTCATCTGACATTCTCCCAATCTTCTTCTGGATCATCCAAATGCTCTCTAGCAAACTTCAGATGGGCCTGGACATGTACTGGCTTAAGCAGGGGGACACGTCTGGCACTGCAGGATTTGAGTCCCTGGCGGCGTAGTGTGTTACTGATGGTAGGCTTTGTTACTTTGGTCCCAGCTCTCTGCAGGTCATTTACTAGCTCCCCCCGTGTGGTTCTGGGATTTTTGCTCACCGTTCTTGTGATCATTTTGACCCCACGGGGTGAGATCTTGCGTGGAGCCCCAGATCGAGGGAGATTATCAGTGGTCTTGTATGTCTTCCATTTCCTAATAATTGCTCCCACAGTTGATTTCTTCAAACCAAGCTGCGTACCTATTGCAGATTCAGTCTTCCCAGCCTGGTGCAGGTCTACAATTTTGTTTCTGGTGTCCTTTGACAGCTCTTTGGTCTTGGCCATAGTGGAGTTTGGAGTGTGACTGTTTAAGGTTGTGGATAGGTGTCTTTTATACTGATAACAAGTTCAAACAGGTGCCATTAATACAGGTAACGAGTGGAGGACAGAGGAGCCTCTTAAAGAAGAAGTTACAGGTCTGTGAGAGCCAGAAATCTTGCTTGTTTGTAGGTGACCAAATACTTATTTTCCACCATAATTTGTAAATAAATTCATAAAAAATCCTACAATGTGATTTTCTGGATTTTTTCTCCTCATTTTGTCTGTCATAGTTGAAGTGTACCTATGATGAAAATTACATGCCTCTCTCATCTTTTTAAGTGGGAGAACTTGCACAATTGGTGGCTGACTAAATACTTTTGCCCCACTGTATATCAACAAATTGGTGAGGGCACTAGAACAGTCTGTAGCACCCGGCCTCACCCAACTAGAATCTGAAGTCAAATGTCTCCTTTTTGCTGATGATCTGGTGCTTCTGTCACCAACCAAAGAGTGCCAACAGCAGCATCTAGATATTCTGCACAGATTGTCAGACCTGGGCCCTGAAAGTAAATCTCAGTAAGACCAAAATAATGGTTTTCCAAAAAAGGTCCAGTTGCCAGGACCACAAATACAAATTCCATCCAGTTGTCCTAGAATACAAAAAAACGATACATACCTTGGCCTAAGGATCAGCGCCACAGGTAACTTCCACAAGCTGTGAACGATCTGAGAGACAAGGCAAGAAGAGCCTTCTACGCCATCAAAACGAACATCAAATTCAACACAGTAATTAGGATCTGGCTAAAAATACTTGAATCAATTATAGAACCCATTGCCCTTTATGGTTGTGAGGTCTGGGGTCCGCTCACCAACCAAGAATTCACAAAATGGGATAAACACCATATTGAGACGTTGTATGCAGAATTCTGCAAAGAAAAGAGCCCGTTAAATTCTACAACCACCTAAAAGGAAGCGGCTCCCAAACCTTCCATAACAAAGCCATCACCTACAGAGAGATGAACCTGGAGAAGAGTCTCCTAAGCAAGCTGGTCCTGTGGCTCTGTTCACAAACACAAACAGACCCCACAGAGACCCAGGACAGCAACATAATTAAACCCAACCAAATCATGAGAAAACAAAAAGATAATTACTTCAGACATTGGAAAGAATTAACAAAAAAAACATTGCTAACTAGATTGCTATTTGTCCCTAAACAGGGAGTACACAGTGGCAGAATACCTGACCACTGTGACTGACCCAAACGTAAGGAAAGCTTTGACTATGTACAGACTCAGTGAGCATAGCCTTGCTATTGAGAAAGACTGCCATAGTCAGACCTGGCTCTCAAAAGAAAGGCTATGTGCACACTGCCCACAAAATGAGATGGAAACTGAGCTGCACTTCCTAACCTCCTGCCAAATGTATGACCATATTAGAGATACATATTTCCCTCAGATTACACAAACCCCAAGAATTCGAATACAAACCCAATTTTGATAAACTCCCATATCTATTGGGTGAAATACCACAGTGTGCCATCACAGCAGCAAGATTTGTGACATGCTGTTACAAGAAAAGGGCAACCAGTGAAGAACAAACACCATTGTAAATACAACCTATATTTATGTTTATTTATTTTCCTTTTTGTACTTGAACTAGTTGCACATCGTTACAACACTGTATATAGACATAATAGGACACTTGAAATGCCTTTATTCTTCTGGAACTTCTAATGTTCACTGTTAATTTTTAATGAATATTGAATTGAGAGAGAAAAAGAGAGAAATAAAGATAGAAATAAAGCATAGGCTCAGATCAGATGGATGTCTGAATCACAGTCACACTGAATCACAGTCACACTGAATCACAGGCTACCCATACATTTGTGTACAAAAAGACAACGACACGTACACATGAAGACAACGACAGGGAAATAAAGACAACGACAGGGAAATAAAGACAACGACAGGGGAATAAAGACAACGACAGGGGAATAAAGACAACGACAGGGAAATAAAGACAACGACAGGGAAATAAAGACAACGACAGGGAAATAAAGACAACGACAGGGGAATGAAGACAACGACAGGGGAATAAAGACAACGACAGGGGAATAAAGACAACGACAGGGGAATAAAGACAACGACAGGGGAATAAAGACAACGACAGGGGAATAAAGACAACGACAGGGAAATAAAGACAACGACAGGGAAATAAAGACAACGACAGGGGAATGAAGACAACGAAAGGGGAATGAAGACAACAACAGGGGAATGAAGACAACGACAGGGGAATGAAGACAACGACAGGGGAATGAAGGCAACGACAGGGGAATGAAGACAACGACAGGGGAATAAAGACAACGACAGGGGAATAAAGACAACGACAGGGGAATAAAGACAACGACAGGGGAATAAAGACAACGACAGGGAAATAAAGACAACGACAGGGGAATAAAGACAACGACAGGGGAATAAAGACAACGACATGGGAATAAAGACAACGACATGGGAATAAAGACAACGAGAGGGGAATAAAGACAACGACAGGGGAATAAAGACAACGACAGGGGAATAAAGACAACGACAGGGAAATAAAGACAACGACAGGAGAATAAAGACAACGACAGGGGAATAAAGACAACGACAGGGGAATAAAGACAACGACAGGGGAATAAAGACAACGACAGGGGAATAAAGACAACGACAGGGGAATAAAGACAACGACAGGGGAATAAAGACAACGACAGGGGAATAAAGACAACGACAGGGGAATAAAGACAACGACAGGGGAATAAAGACAACGACAGGGGAATAAAGACAACGACACATACACATGAAGACAACGACAGGGGAATAAAGACAACGACAGGGAAATAAAGACAACGACAGGGAAATAAAGACAACGACAGGGAAATAAAGACAACGACAGGGAAATAAAGACAACGACAGGGAAATAAAGACAACGACAGGGGAATAAAGACAACGACAGGGAAATAAAGACAACGACAAGGAAATAAAGACAACGACAGGGAAATAAAGACAACGACAGGGGAATAAAGACAACGACAGGGGAATAAAGACAACGACAGGGGAATAAAGACAACAACAGGGGAATAAAGACAACGACAGGGGAATAAAGACAACGACAGGGAAATAAAGACAACGACAGGGGAATAAAGACAACGACAGGGGAATAAAGACAACGACAGGGAAATAAAGACAACGACAGGAGAATAAAGACAACGACAGGGGAATAAAGACAACGACAGGGGAATAAAGACAACGACAGGGAAATAAAGACAACGACAGGGGAATAAAGACAACGACAGGGGAATAAAGACAACGACAGGGGAATAAAGACAACGACAGGGGAATAAAGACAACGACAGGGGAATAAAGACAACGACAGGGAAAAAAAGACAACGACAGGGGAATAAAGACAACGACAGGGGAATAAAGACAACGACACATGAAGACAACGACAGGGAAATAAAGATAACGACAGGGGAATAAAGACAACGACAGGGAAATAAAGACAACGACAGGGAAATAAAGACAACAACAGGGAAATAAAGACAATCACAGGGGAATAAAGACAACGACACGTACACATGAAGACAACGACAGGGAAATAAAGACAACGACAGGGAAATAAAGACAACGACAGGGAAATAAAGACAACGACAGGGGAATAAAGACAACGACAAGGGAATAAAGACAACGACAGGGGAATAAAGACAACGACAGGGAAATAAAGACAACGACAGGGGAATAAAGACAACGACAGGGGAATAAAGACAACGACAGGGGAATAAAGACAACGACAGGGGAATAAAGACAACGACAGGGGAATAAAGACAACGACAGGGGAATAAAGACAACGACAGGGGAATAAAGACAACGACAGGGGAATAAAGACAACGACAGGGGAATAAAGACAACGACAGGGAAATAAAGACAACGACAGGGGAATAAAGACAACGACAGGGGAATAAAGACAACGACAGGGGAATAAAGACAACGACAGGGGAATAAAGACAACGACAGGGGAATAAAGACAACGACAGGGGAATAAAGACAACGACAGGGAAATAAAGACAACGACAGAGAAATAAAGACAACGACAGGGAAATAAAGACAACGACAGGGGAATAAAGACAACGACAGGGGAATAAAGACAACGACAGGGGAATAAAGACAACGACAGGGGAATAAAGACAACGACAGGGAAAAAAAGACAACGACAGGGGAATAAAGACAACGACAGGGGAATAAAGACAACGACAGGGGAATAAAGACAACGACAGGGGAATAAAGACAACGACAGGGAAATAAAGACAACGACAGGAGAATAAAGACAACGACAGGAATAAAGACAACGACAGGGGAATAAAGACAACGACAGGGGAATAAAGACAACGACAGGGAAATAAAGACAACGACAGGGGAATAAAGACAACGACAGGGGAATAAAGACAACGACAGGGGAATAAAGACAACGACAGGGGAATAAAGACAACGACAGGGGAATAAAGACAACGACAGGGAAAAAAAGACAACGACAGGGGAATAAAGACAACGACAGGGGAATAAAGACAACGACAGGGGAATAAATACAACGACAGGGGAATAAATACAACGACACATACACATGAAGACAACGACAGGGGAATAAAGACAACGACAGGGGAATAAAGACAACGACAGGGGAATAAATACAACGACACATACACATGAAGACAACGACAGGGGAATAAAGACAACGACAGGGAAATAAAGACAACGACAGGGAAATAAAGACAACGACAGGGGAATAAAGACAACGACAGGGAAATAAAGACAACGACAGGGAAATAAAGACAACGACAGGGAAATAAAGACAACGACAGGGGAATAAAGACAACGACAGGGGAATAAAGACAACGACAGGGGAATAAAGACAACGACAGGGGAATAAAGACAACGACAGGGGAATAAAGACAACGACAGGGGAATAAAGACAACGACAGGGGAATAAAGACAACGACAGGGGAATAAAGACAACGACAGGGGAATAAAGACAACGACAGGGGAATAAAGACAACGACAGGGAAATAAAGACAACGACAGGAGAATAAAGACAACGACAGGGGAATAAAGACAACGACAGGGGAATAAAGACAACGACAGGGGAATAAAGACAACGACAGGGAAATAAAGACAACGACAGGGGAATAAAGACAACGACAGGGGAATAAAGACAACGACAGGGGAATAAAGACAACGACAGGGGAATAAAGACAACGACAGGGGAATAAAGACAACGACAGGGAAAAAAAGACAACGACAGGGGAATAAAGACAACGACAGGGGAATAAAGACAACGACAGGGGAATAAAGACAACGACAAATGAAGACAACGACAGGGAAATAAAGATAACGACAGGGGAATAAAGACAACGACAGGGAAATAAAGACAACGACAGGGAAATAAAGACAACGACAGGGAAATAAAGACAACGACAGGGAAATTAAAGACAACGACAGGGAAATAAAGACAACGACAGGGGAATAAAGACAACGACAGGGGAATAAAGACAACGACAGGGGAATAAAGACAACAACAGGGAAATAAAGACAAAGGCACTTGTCTGTTCTCTAGAAACGGTTGGCAAGGAACAAACAAACGACAAGTGATTTTTGGATTTCCTCCAGGCACACACACACAGATACACACACACACACACACACACACACACACACACACACACACACACACAGTAGTGGGAAACATTCTCTCCCTCATACAATACATGATTGCCGAAGGCTGTTTCCGAATTGAAATATTCCAACTATCTGTTGTTTTGATAAGATAACAGTTACGATTGAGAGGCAGGCAACGTTGTCACTGACAGTTCATGGGAAGCAGTGACATTACAGAATAGCTTCATTATTTATTATTATTATTCATTACACATTTATACAAACACTCACAGTGTATGAACTTTATGTTTATGTATGTGAACTGTGTGATTATGTATCTATGTGTGTGTGAACTGTGTGATTATGTATCTATGTGAACTGTGTGATTATGTATGTGTGTGTGAACTGTGTGATTATGTATGTATGTGCGTGTGAACTGTGTGATTATGTATGTATGTGCGTGTGAACTGTGTGATTATGTATGTATGTGTGTGTGAACTGTGTGATTATGTATGTGAACTGTGTGATTATGTATGTGCGTGTGAACTGTGTGATTATGTATGTGTGTGAACTGTGTGATTATGTATGTATGTGTGTGTGAACTGTGTGATTATGTATGTATGTGTGTGTGAACTGTGTGATTATGTATGTATGAACTGTGTGATTATGTATTTGCGTGTGAACTGTGTGATTATGTATGTATGTGAACTGTGTGATTATGTATGTATTTGCATGTGAACTGTGTGATTATGTATGTATTTGCGTGTGAACTGTGTGATTATGTATGTGCGTGTGAACTGTGTGATTATGTATGTGCGTGTGAACTATGTGATTATGTATGTGCGTGTGAACTGTGTGATTATGTATGTGCGTGTGAACTGTGTGATTATGTATGTGCGTGTGAAGTGTGTGATTATGTATGTGTGAACTGTGTGATTATGTATGTGCGTGTGAACTGTGTGATTATGTATGTGCGTGTGAACTGTGTGATTATGTATGTGCGTGTGAACTGTGTGATTATGTATGTGCGTGTGAACTGTGTGATTATGTATGTGCGTGTGAAGTGTGTGATTATGTATGTGTGCGTGTGAACTGTGTGATTATGTATGTGTGCGTGTGTGAACTGTGTGATTATGTATGTGTGTGTGTGTGAACTGTGTGATTATGTATGTATGTGCGTGTGAACTGTGATTATGTATGTATGTGTGTGTGTGAACTGTGTGATTATGTATGTATGTGTGTGTGTGAACTGTGTGATTATGTATGTATGTGTGTGTGTGAACTGTGTGATTATGTATGTATGTGTGTGTGAACTGTGTGATTATGTATGTATGTGTGTGTGAACTGTGTGATTATGTATGTATGTGTGTGTGAACTGTGTGATTATGTATGTATGTGTGTGTGAACTGTGTGATTATGTATGTGAACTGTGTGATTATGTATGTGTGTGTGAACTGTGTGATTATGTATGTGCGTGTGAACTGTGTGATTATGTATGTGCGTGTGAACTGTGTGATTATGTATGTGCGTGTGAAGTGTGTGATTATGTATGTGCGTGTGAAGTGTGTGATTATGTATGTGTGAACTGTGTGATTATGTATGTGCGTGTGAACTGTGTGATTATGTATGTGCGTGTGAACTGTGTGATTATGTATGTGCGTGTGAACTGTGTGATTATGTATGTGCGTGTGAACTGTGTGATTATGTATGTGCGTGTGAAGTGTGTGATTATGTATGTGTGCGTGTGAACTGTGTGATTATGTATGTGTGCGTGTGTGAACTGTGTGATTATGTATGTGTGTGTGTGTGAACTGTGTGATTATGTATGTATGTGCGTGTGAACTGTGTGATTATGTATGTATGTGTGTGTGTGAACTGTGTGATTATGTATGTATGTGTGTGTGTGAACTGTGTGATTATGTATGTATGTGTGTGTGTGAACTGTGTGATTATGTATGTATGTGTGTGTGAACTGTGTGATTATGTATGTATGTGTGTGTGAACTGTGTGATTATGTATGTATGTGTGTGTGAACTGTGTGATTATGTATGTATGTGTGTGTGAACTGTGTGATTATGTATGTGAACTGTGTGATTATGTATGTGCGTGTGAACTGTGTGATTATGTATGTGCGTGTGAACTGTGTGATTATGTATGTGCGTGTGAACTGTGTGATTATGTATGTATGTGTGTGAACTGTGTGATTATGTATGTATGTGTGTGTGAACTGTGCGATTATGTATGTATGTGTGTAAACTGTGTGATTATGTATGTATGTGTGTGTGAACTGTGTGATTATGTATGTGTGTTTGTGTGTATAGGCATGGTAGGGATTTAGTTGTGCTAATGCCTGCATTATGCTGATGGGTATAATTAAGATGCACAGAAATACTGTGTGCACGCACGCACACACACACACTCACACACACACACACACACACACACACACACACAGGCACAACATGACAGCAAAGGGGTTCACCAGGGGAAATGGGCTGAATACACACACTGTCACACACACTGGGCGTGGTGAACGGGGGCAGAAGGAGAATCTGGTTTGTTGGACCTTGGTGGTGGGTGGTAGAGCCCTAGCCGGGGTTTTACATACCTGAGTTAAAACCTAATTAAAAGACAATTAGGCAGAATAATAATCCACACCAATTCAAACAACCTCAGAATCAGCGGCTCTGCCTTCTACCAAAATACAAATGAAACCAGATCACTTTGAACAAAGGAAAGATGATCTCCTTGCCTCCCTCTCCTCTCTCTGTGTATCAGCATATCATTTTCTCCCAGACTCTTTCCCATAGAGAAAGAGGAGAGAGAACAGGAGGAGGAGACCACCGGAGTGATCCGGGTCAGTAAAGCCACCAGCCTTACGGCCTGAAAGACTACAGCCACGGGGCCTTTTTCAAAGTAATGGCGTGTGTGTGGTCAGGGTAATTGTTGGCATAGCAACGCCCTGGAGGTATAACGTGACCATCAGCAGCTGGAAGTAATTAAACAATACCTCTCTCTCTCTCTCACACACACTATCTCTCTCTATCTCTCTCCCTCTCGCTTCCCCACCCCTTGCTTCTCCCCCTCTCCCTCTCCCCGTCTTTCCCCTCTCCGTCTCCCTCTCGCTCCCTTCTCCGTCTCCCTGTCTCTCCCTGTCTCTCCCTTCTCCATCTCCCCCTTCTCCGTCTCCCTGTCACTCCCTTCTCCGTCTCCCTGTCTCTCCCGTCTCCGTCTCCCTGTCTCTCCCGTCTCCGTCTCCCTGTCTCTCCCGTCTCCGTCTCCCTGTCTCTCCTGTCTCCGTCTCCCTGTCTCCGTCTCCCTGTCTCTCCTGTCTCCGTCTCCCTGTCTCTCCCTTCTACGTATCTGTCTCTTACTTCTCCATCTCCCCCTTCTCCCTGTCTCTCGCTCCTCCCCCTCTCAATTCTGATAAAAGCACAAAACATGTATCAACAGACAGAATCATCACACACCCAAGACAACAGCCAAAAACCAACTGTGATGGTGACATCATCGAGGTGTGGTGAGAGTCAGGGACAAAAGCTGCTCAACTGAATACATGTTTGTTGCTACAAACTATACGCTCTGATACACAAGCATGCACACACATATTCATGTTTTTAACTTGTGTGAATTGTGGACAGCTGCTGTTACTGGCGCCGACCAGGCTTCAGGTCTGGGACACACAGCTGAACACACGAAACGCTACGCATCTGAAGGGTAGGGGGTAGCCATCAATCACCTCAGGGGAGGGCAGGAAGGGAGTGTCTGGGGGAGGGGGGGTAATGGTCTGTCACTGTTAAGGGCATTATGTGTCCCTCAACAGAGAAATTAAGACAACTTGGTGATGACACACAACCACACACACACACACACACACAACCACACACACACACACACACGAGGGTGGAGGGGTCAGAGACCAGTGTGACAGAGACCACATGTAAAAACATAACACTGTATTCAAGCTACTGTTACTCCCCTAGAAAGTCAGCTGAGCATTATCTCTTTACAGACAGAGAGAGAGGAGGATTTATTACATTATCCCATTACAGAACGAGATGAGGATGTATTGCATAATCTCATAACAGATATAGTTATGTTACATTATATCATTACAGACAGGGGATTTATTCCATTATCTCATTACAGACAGGGGAGGATTTATTCAATTATCTCATTACAGAGAGCGGGAGGATTTATTACATTATTTCATTACAGACAGAGGTGAGGATGTATTACATTATCTCATTACAGACAGAGATGACGTATTACATTATCTCATTACAGACAGAGGTGAGGATGTATTTCATTATCTCATTACAGACAGAGGTGAGGATGTATTACATTATCTCATTACAGATGAGAATAGATGATAATGTCTTCCATTATCTCATTACAGACAGAGAAGATTACTTATAACATTATCTCATTACAGACAGATGAGACTAGAGAATGTATTCCATTATCTCATTACAGAGCAGATTACTTATTCCATTATCTCACTACAGACAGAGAGAAGGGTATTTATTCCATTATCTCACTACAGACAGAGAGAAGGGTATTTATTCCATTATCTCATTAGACAAATTATTTATTCCATTATCTCATTACAGACAGATGAAGATTTATTACATTACCTTATTATCGACAGGGGAGGTATTACATTCTCATTACAGACAGAGGAGGCTTTATTCCATTATCTCATTACAGAGAGAGAGGATGATTTATTCCATTATCTCATTACAGACACAGAGAGAAGAGGATTTATTCCATTATCTCATTACAGACAGCGAGGGAGGATGATTTATTACATTCTCATTATAGACAGCGGGGGGATGTATTACATTATCTCATTACAGACAGATGAGGATTTATTACATTCTCATTACAGACAGCGAGGATGATTCATTCCACTATCTCATTACAGACAGAGAGGATTTATTACATTTTGTCATTACAAACAGAGGGGAGGATGTATTACACTATCTCATTACAGACAGAATATTTATTACATCATTTCATTACAGACAGAAGAGGACAGAGTATTTCCTCCATTATCCCATTAGACAGAGAGAGGATTTATTCCATTATCTCATTACAGACAGAGAGGAGGATGTATTCCATTCTCATTACAGACAGAGCGAGTAGTAATTATTCCATTATCGCATTGCAGAGAGAGCGAAAGATTTATTCCATTCTCATTACAGACAGAGAGGAGGATTAATTCCATCTCATTACAGACAGAGAGGAGGATTTATTCCTTTATCTCATTAGACAGAGGAGGATTTATTCCATTCTCATTACAAACAGAGGATTTATTCCATTATCTCATTACAGACAGGAGGATTTATTCCATTATCTCATTACATACAGAATATTTATTACATCATTTCATTACAGACAGAAGAGGACAGAGTATTTCCTCCATTATCCCATTAGACAGAGGATTTATTCCATTATCTCATTACAGACAGAGAGAGAGGAGGCTTCATTCCATTATCTTATTACAGACAGAGAGGAGGATTTATTCCATTCTCATTACAAACAGAGGATTTATTCCATTATCTCATTACAGACTGAGAGGAGGATTTATTTCATTCTCATTAGAGAGGATTTATTCCATTATCTCATTACAGACTGAGAGGAGGATTTATTTCATTCTCATTAGAGAGGATTTATTCAATTATTTACATTATCTCATTACAGACAGAGAGAGGAGGATTTTTTACATTATCTCATTGTCACGCCCTGGCCTTAGTATTCTTTGTTTTCTTTATTATTTTAGTTAGGTCAGGGTGTGACATGGGGAATGTTTGTGTTTTGTTGGTTTTGGGTGTTTCTATGGTAAAGGGGTTGTTGGGTGTAGTATATGGGTTTGTGTTGAGTACATGTGTCTAGCGTTGTCTATGTATGTTTAGTTGTCTAGGAGAGTCTATGGTTACCTGAATGAGTTCCCAATTAGAGACAGCTGATTTCGGTTGTCTCTGATTGGGAGCCTTATTTAGGGTAGCCATAGGCTTTCATTTGTTGTGAGTAGTTGTCTATGTGATACGTTTGTAGCCAGTGTGTGCACATCGTTGTTTAGCTTCACGATCGTTTTCTTGTTTTGTTTAGTGTTTAAGTGTTTTTGTTTCGTTTTTTCCTTCGTCATCAAATAAATGAAGATGGCTTATTTTCCTAAAGCTGCGTTTTGGTCCGTCAATCAACCACACGATCGTGACACTCATTACAGACAGAGAGAGAGGATAATTTATTCCATCTATTTCATGCAGACAGAGAGGAGGATTTATTCCATTCTCATTACAAACAGAGGATTTATTCCATTATCTCATTACAGACTGAGAGGAGGATTTATTTCATTCTCATTAGAGAGGATTTATTCCATTATCTCATTTGACAGAGAGAGGAGGATTTATTCCATTATCTCATTACAGACAGTGAGAGAGGATAATTTATTCCATCTATTTCATGCAGACAGAGACAGAAAGAGGGAGTTGAAACAGAAAGAGAGAGCAGGGGCAGACATGAAAAGATGAATAGAAAGCAAGAGAGAGACCGACAGAGATTGAGAGGGTGACTGTCTGTGTATGATGTGTAGCAGGAGGAAAGCTCTATATCGCTCTCCCTCTCTCTGTCTCAGTCTTTCTCTCAGGGTTGACTCTCCGAGGTGCTTTTATATATATGGAGTCAGTAGTCCGATCACGGAAAGCTGGGTCTCAGTTATGTGCCTGGGCATATAGTGTTTGTGCCTGCTGCTGTCACTGACTGACTGCCACAAGCACCATTCCATCATTCCACACATCGTTCCCAACGTTCCAACACATTCCCGCTGACTCTTTGACACCCGTCTGTCCAAACCCCAACATAGTGCATCACCTCATAATGTCAAAACAACCAATATAGTAAACGAACACAGAATGTAGAACACCCCTAGGCTACTATAACCCCCATCCATCCAGCTGCAGAGTGTAGAACACCCCTAGGCTACTATAACCCCCCCCCACCACCAAGCTGCAGAGTGCAGAACACCCCTAGGCTACTATTAACCCCCCCCCCCCCCCCCCCCACCACCAAGCTGCAGAGTGCAGAACACCCCTAGGCTATTATAACCCCCCCACCAAGCTGCAGAGTGCAGAACACCCCTAGGCTACTATAACCCCCCCCCACCACCACCAAGCTGCAGAGTGCAGAACACCCCTAGGCTACTATAAGCCCCCCCACCAAGCTGCAGAGTGCAGAACACCCCTAGGCTACTATAACCCCCCCACCAAGCTGCAGAGTGCAGAACACCCCTAGGCTACTATAACCCCCCCCCCCCCCCCCCCCCCCCACCACCAAGCTGCAGAGTGCAGAACACCCCTAGGCTACTATAAGCCCCCCCACCAAGCTGCAGAGTGCAGAACACCCCTAGGCTACTGTAACCCCCCCCCCCCCCCCCCACCAAGCTGCAGAGTGTAGAACACCCCGAGGCTACTATAACCGTCCCCCCCCACCAACCAAGCGCGGCAGAGTGCAGAACACCCCTAGGCTACTATAACCCCCCCACCAAGCTGCAGAGTGCAGAACACCCCTAGGCTACTATAACCCCCCCACCAAGCTGCAGAGTGCAGAACACCCCTAGGCTATTATAACCCCCCCCCCCCCCCCCCCACCACCACCAAGCTGCAGAGTGCAGAACACCCCTAGGCTACTATAACCCCCCCCCCCCCCCACCTAGCTGCAGAGTGCAGAACACCCCTAGGCTACTATAACCCCCCCCCCCCCCCCACCAAGCTGCAGAGTGCAGAACACCCCTACGCTACTATAACCCCCCCCCCACCCCCCACCAAGCTGCAGAGTGCAGAACACCTCTAGGCTACTATAACCCCCCCCCCACCAAGCTGCAGAGTGCAGAACACCCCTAGGCTACTATAACCCCCCCCCCACCAAGCTGCAGAGTGCAGAACACCCCTAGGCTACTGTAACCCCCCCACCCACAAAGCTGCAGTGTAGAACACCCCTAGACTACTATAACCCCCCCCCCCCCACCCATCCAGCTGCAGAGTGCAGAACACCCCTAGGCTACTGTAACACCCCCCCCCAACCAAGCTGCAGAGTGTAGAACACCCCTAGGCTACTGTAACCCCCCCCCCACCCACAAAGCTGCAGAGTGCAGAACACCCCTAGGCTACTATAACCCCCCCCCCCCCCCGCAGAGTGTAGAACACCCCTAGGCTACTATAACCCCCCCCCCCCCCCCATCCACCCAGCTGCAGAGTGTAGAACACCCCTAGGCTACTGTAACCCCCCCCCACCCAGCTGCAGAGTGCAGAACACCCCTAGGCTGCTGTAACCCCCCCCCCCCCCACCCAGCTGCAGAACACCCCTAGGCTACTGTAACCCCCCCCCACCCAGCTGCAGAGTGCAGAACACCCCTAGGCTGCTGTAACCCCCCCCCCCTCAAATCTATAACACACTTCAACCTGCTCTCTTCATTACCTCAAGGGCAATGACAGGTTAAATGAATTCCATGTGACCAAGCACAGTCTCAGATAAGATGAACTGAACAGATACATGTTACTGCTAGATCACCCGCATGAAAACCTTATCTGTTCATAAACTCTACATCCTAGAAGTGGCGTCATTTTATAGTCCTGCACAGCTAAACATGGTATTATAGGAATCAATTCTATGAGAAAAATCGAATGTCTTTCCTTCTCTACCCAAATGCTCCACTGTAACTCAAACTCTACAGGTTGTTTAGCCAAAGTGGACAGAATGTCCTATTCCGGCAGACAGACAGACAGACAGACAGACAGACACAGACAGACACAGACAGACAGACACAGACAGACAGACAGACAAACAGACAGACAGACAGACAGGCAGGCTGGCACAAAGAAAGGCAGACAGAAAGGCAGACAGCTGTGTAGGCACTCCAGAACTCTAGACCAGCCGATCGTTCCCCTTTGGAATGTCTTTGTCTCATTTCCGGAGGGAAACCATATCCCTGGTCGGTATTCCTGCCTGCTCCTACGGAACACCATTTCAGAACGCCAAGGAAAAAGTCCTGGAGCATACCTCCACTCCAACCCTGCTCTTATTTGTATAGTAGGTCCTAAATGGCACCCTATTCCCTATATCGAGCACTAATTTTGACCAGAGCCCAACGGGAGCCCTATGGGCCCTGGTCGAAAGTAGTGCACTGTAAAGGGAATAGGGTGGCATTTGGGAAAAAAGCGAGGATAGCACACAGAGGAAATGCCAGACATATTCCTTGAGAAAAGCAGCATTCTAACAGAGCAGGGAAAGTGGAAAATAAATGAAGTTCAAATTAAACACATTTTTGTCTTATTCAATGCCAAAAGTCTAGTGAGTGGTGCAAACATTAAATGTGTGATATTAGATAATGTCTTTTGCGGTCCTCATGCGTGACAGAGTGAGTGTAAGTGTGTGAGTGAGAATGAGTCCGAGTGAGTATAAGTGTGTGAGTGAGAATGAGCGTGGGTGAGTCCTGCTCACTCTCAGAGGGTGCATCTGTGTAGCATAAATCCGCTATGAGCTAGCTAGCTCCTGTAGCAGTGCTCCCTTCCCAATAACAGCAGAAGGGGTGGAGGAATGGCTACTGTACTGCTAAAAAAGGGCCCAGCTGTAGCTCTCCCTGTGTGTGTGTGTGTGTGTGTGTGTGTGTGTGTGTGTGTGTGTGTGTGTGTGTGTGTGTGTGTGTGTGTGTGTGTGTGTGTGTGTGTGTGTGTGTGTGTTCTGGTTGTCAGGAGAGAGAGGCTCAACAGATACAGCATGTTTCTGAGGAAGAGAGAAAGTTGGCGAGCACCTCGTCAATTTAGGGAATTGGGCTTTGATTGGGTTTGGCTGCAGCTGAAACAAAACAAATTTGTTTTCGATTAACTGAGACCCGAAGGAAGAAAAAAACCTACTCTGTCTCCCTGCTTCTCTCTTTCTCCCTCTCTCTCTTTCACCCGTCTGTCTGTTTTTCGCTCGCTATCACACACAGTCTGATATGCTAGAGTTGGTCTGCTACAATGCTTGTGTATATGTAAGAGAGATAGAGGAAAGGCAGTTCTCCAGATAACAACATCCCAGTCAGGATCCAGGATGACTACCCAGGATGCCTCAGTAGTGTGGCTCTCTCTAACTGGTTCAACTTTAGCGTTCCTCTTCTCTCCTGGGAAATAAAAACATTCTTGTTTTTCCTCCAAATGAGCTTTTCTCCTCGACCAGATGTGTAGATGGGAGGCTCTCCTTCTCAAATTAAAACCCCTCGCCTCTGCCCAGAGACCTCCAACACCACAACCCTCCCTCTAGGAGGAGCAGCCTGCGACCCTTCACCTTTGATCTACCACATGACCTGAGTGGGATGAGAGGGGGGCATTCAAACTCTGGGAAAATGTAAACAGGGAGGTGACTTTAAAAGAATCAGGTTTCTAGAGCTACAAACGCTCAGAACTTTTGGCCTTCTTGGATATCAGCCCTGCCTTGCAGATGCCTTTGGTGTAGGAGTGGTTACGGCGTTGCTCTTGTCTTACTGAGACCTGTGTGTGTGCTTCTTTCTATGTGTGTGTTCTGATTTGGTCCTTCTTAAGGTAATTGAGAGAGAGAATTGCGTCAGCCATCTATTTGTGCCTGTCGGAGAATGGGGGACAATGATGAAAGGGGAATGCCATCAATCCAGCTGGGACAAGCACCGGACCCGACCGGACCCGACCCGACTGTCTGTCTGTCTGACAGACAGTGGCAGAATACCTGACCACTGTGACTGACCCAAACTTAAGGAAAGCTTTGACTATGTACAGACTCAGTGAGCATAGCCTTGCTATCGAGAAAGGCCGCCGTAGGCAGACATGGCTCTCAAGAGAAGACAGGCTATGTGCTCACTGCCCACAAAATGAGGTGGAAACTGAGCTGCACTTCCTAACCTCCTGCCCAATGTATGACCATATTAGAGACACATATTTCCCTCAGATTACACAGATCCACAAAGAATTCGAAAACAAATCCAATTTTGATAAACTCCCATATCTACTGGGTGAAATTCCACAGTGTGCCACAGCAGCAAGATTTGTGACCTGTTGTCACAAGAAAAGGGCAACTAGTGAAGAACAAACACCATTGTAAATACAACCCATATTTATTTTAACTCGTGTGCTTTAACCATTTGTACATTGCTACAACACTGTATATATATATTATGACATTTGTAATGTCTTTATTGTTTTGAAACTTCTGTATGTGTAATGTTTACTGTTAATTTTTATTGTTTGTTTCACTTTTGTGTATTGTCTACCTCACTTGCTTTGGCAATGTTAACACATGTTTCCCATGTCAATAAAGCCCCTTGAATTGAATTGAGAGAGATAGGGAGAGAGAGAGAGATAGGGAGAGAGAGAGAGATAGGGAGAGAGAGAAAGAGAGAGAGAGATAGGGAGATAGGGGAAGGAGAAGGAAATTGATAAAGGTCTGGAGGAGGGAGGGAAGGGTTAGGACGAGGTGTTGATTATTGTGGAGAGATGCCAGAGAGTGTGAGGTAAAGAGCGAGGGAGGAAAGGAGGGAAGAAAGAAGGAGCCCTCTGGTGATTTATCCCAGTACAGGCCGTTCTGATGTTGAGGAATTCAATTCAAGGGGCTTTATTGGCATGGGAAACATTTGTTTACATTGCCAAAGCAAGTGAAGTAGATAATATACAAAAGTGAAATAAACAATAAAAATGAACAGTAACGATTACACTCACAGAAGTTCCAAAAGAATAAAGACATTACAAATGTAAATTGATGTATAAATACAGTGAAATCTCTCTCCCCTGTCTCATCCTTCTTTTCTTCTCTGCCCTCTCTCACTGTCCACCTTTCCCTCACTCACTCACTGTCCGTCCACCTTTCCCTCTCTCATTCACTCACTCACCGTCCGTCCACCTTTCCCCCTCTCTCTCACTCACCGTCCGTCCACCTTTCCCCCTCTCTCTCTCTCACCGTCCGTGCGTCCCGCTCCCTCTCTCTCACCGTCCGTGCGTCCCGCTCCCTCTCTCTCACCGTCCGTGCGTCCCGCTCCCTCTCTCTCACCGTCCGTGCGTCCCGCTCCCTCTCTCTCACCGCCCGTCCCTCTCCCACCGTCCACCTTTCCCCCTCTCTCTCACCGCCCGTCCGTCCCTCTCCCCTCTCCCACCGTCCACCTTTCCCCCTCTCTCTCACCGTCCGTCCGTCCACCTTTCCCCCTCCCTCTCACCGTCCGTCCGTCCACCTTTCCCCCTCTCTCTCAACGTCTGTCCGTCTGTCCTGCTCTCTCTCACTCACCGTCCGTCCACCTTTCCCCCTCTCTCACTCACCGTCCGTCCGTCCGTCCACCTTTCCCCCTCTCTCACACCGTCCGTCCGTCCACCTTTCCCCCTCTCTCACCGTCCGTCCGTCCGTCCACCTTTCCCCTCTCTCTCACCGCCCGTCCGTCCCTCTCCCCTCTCCCACCGTCCACCTTTCCCCCTCTCTCTCACCGTCCGTCCGTCCACCTTTCCCCCTCTCTCTCACCGTCCGTTCGTCCACCTTTCCCCCTCTCTCACTCACCGTCCGTCCGTCCACCTTTCCCCCTCTCTCACTCACCGTACGTCCGTCCACCTTTCCCCCTCTCTCTCACCGTCCGTCCGTCCGTCCACCTTTCCCCCTCTCTCTCAGCGTCCGTCCGTTCCTCTCCCCCTCTCCCACCGTCCGTCCGCCCCTCTCCCACCGTCCGTCCGTCCCTCTCCCACCGTCCGTCCGTCCCTCTCCCACCGTCCGTCCGTCCCTCTCCCACCGTCCGTCCGTCCCTCTCCCACCGTCCGTCCGTCCCTCTCCCACCGTCCGTCCGTCCCTCTCCCACCGTCCGTCCGTCCCTCTCCCACCGTCCGTCCGTCCCTCTCCCCCCGTCCGTCCGTCCCTCTCCCCCTCTCTCATCGTCCGTCCGTCCCTCTCCCCCTCTCACCGTCCGTCCGTCCGTCCCTCACCTTCTCTCACCGTCCGTCATTCACCCCACTCTCACCGTCCGTCCGTCCCTCACCTTCTCTCACCGTCCGTCTGTCCATCCCTCACCTTCTCCCACCGTCCGTCCGTCCCTCTCCCCCTCTCTCATCGTCCGTCCGTCCTTCCCTCACCCCACTCTCACCGTCCGTCCCTCACCCCACTCTCACCGTCCGTCCCTCACCCCACTCTCACCGTCCGTCCCTCACCCCACTCTCACCGTCCGTCCCTCACCCCACTCTCACCGTCCGTCCCTCACCCCACTCTCACCGTCCGTCCCTCACCCCACTCTCACCGTCCGTCCCTCACCCCACTCTCACCGTCCGTCCCTCACCCCACTCTCACCGTCCGTCCCTCACCCCACTCTCACCGTCCGTCCCTCACCCCACTCTCACTGTCCGTCCCTCACCCCACTCTCACTGTCCGTCCCTCACCCTACTCTCACCGTCCGTCCCTCACCCACTCTCACCGTCCGTCCAGCAAATAATCTCTCCCTCTGTGTGTGTGTGTGTGTGTGTGTGTGTGTGTGTGTGTGTGTGTGTGTGTGTGTGTGTGTGTGTGTGTGTGTGCGTGCGTGAAAGAGAGAGAGTTGGTGAGAGAGCAATTGGTCAGATCGAGGGTGGTTTAAAGGCCAGACGTTCTGCTTTCACATTTACACACAGTACTAAGACTATACACTGTTTAAAAGCTAGGCTTAGTGGGCAGTACGTAGGCACTATACTTCTAAACAGGAAGTAGTTATTTCTTCTGGAATGTTAGGAAATCAATCCACCGCTCTCATAAAGACCTCACTTCCTGTCTATACAGGAAGCAGTCACTCTTGATATCCTGTCGCATTCTGCTCTGTGAGATTTTTCTGCCAATTAAAACACGATACAGTCGTCAATGGATACTAGAACAAGGAGTGACGCCATGGGTCGTCGTGGTTACGTCACTAGTTAGTTTAACAGTTGTCAAGGTGGGATATGGTTTTAATGCCGTACTCTTATCCTGCTATAAAACCAACGAGACTGTCCATTCACATTCTGCTTGCCTTCCTTACCCTCTTTCTACTTATTCTTTTTTATACATTTTTCCGACAAAGCAGGGTCTCATGTTACCTGGCTGTTGGTGGAAAACGTTTAAAAAACATAAAAGAGAGCGATAAAAATAAAATGTACTCCTGCCTTCTGCAAATAATCATCACCTGACACACTGCTATTGTGAGATTGCGAGAGAGAGAGATAGCATAGAAACACACAACAGAAATAGCTACACACTGTTCCAGCACATCTATATCTATACTAATGACATTAACCCCCACTCACCAGAACCCCCCTCCCCAGCCGCTGAGAGCTTTCTTTGATGACCCAAGCCTGGAACCTGGGATTTTGGCAACATTTGACCTCTAACCTCTGACCCTGGAGGACGACCCTACTGCCATTAAACAGCCACTCAACAACTATTACCCAATCAGACAGCTCACTTAGAGGGGTTGCCAGGTAACATGAGAACAAGATGGCAGACTCATACCTGGGATATAATGGAGGCTCAGTTAAAATGGCCGACAATTACTTATACAGACAGAGGCAGCATCCCAAATGGCACTCTATTCCCTATTAAGTGCACCCATAGGGCACTGGTAAAAAGTTGTGCACCATGTAAGGAATAGGGTGACATTTTGAACGCCTCCAGACCCTCTCCTCTCTCAGTCATCGGGTCCTCTTAAAATACATTACAGATCTCGCCACAGTTTGCTAGCCAAGGGCACTAAATGACAGACTAAACCCAGAACCCAAATCTAGCGCAGAGCTGTAAAATTACAGTAGAGCAGCAAATTGAAGGCTGAAAGTTGAGACTGTCCCGTATAGTTAACTGGTTTAGACCCCCCACCTAAAGAGTGAACAGCCTTGCAATTAAAGGATAGTAAAGGATAGTGGAGGGGGAGCCAAAGCCACAAAAAGAAAGACAGAGAAAGAGAGTTTACAGAAAGACTACTTTCTCTTTCTCTCTGATACTGTGATACTTTCTCTCTGATCCTGTGATACTCTCTCTCTGATCCTGTGATACTCTCTCTCTGATCCTGTGATACTCTCTCTCTGATCCTGTGATACTCTCTCTCTGATCCTGTGATACTCTCTCTCTGATCCTGTGATACTCTCTCTCTGATCCTGTGATACTCTCTCTCTGATCCTGTGATACTCTCTCTCTGATCCTGTGATACTCTCTCTCTGATCCTGTGATACTCTCTCTCTGATCCTGTGATACTCTCTCTCTGATCCTGTGATACTCTCTCTCTGATCCTGTGATACTCTCTCTCTGATCCTGTGCTACTTTCTCTCTGATCCTGTGATACTTTCGCTCTCTCTTTGATCCTGTGATACTTTCGCTCTCTCTTTGATCCTGTGCTACTTTCTCTCTCTCTCTGATCCTGTGCTACTTTCTCTTTCTCTCTGATCCTGTGCTACTTTCTCTCTGATCCTGTGCTACTTTCTCTCTGATCCTGTGCTACTTTCTCTCTGATCCTGTGCTACTTTCTCTCTGATCCTGTGCTACTTTCTCTCTGATCCTGTGCTACTTTCTCTCTGATCCTGTGCTACCTTCTCTTTCTCTCTGATCCCGTGCTACGTTCTCTCTGATCCTGTGCTACTTTCTCTCTGATCCTGTGTTACTTTCTCTCTGATCCTGTGATACTTTCTCTTTCTCTCTGATCCTGTGCTACTTTCTCTTTCTCTCTGATCCTGTGATACTTTCTCTCTCTCTCTGATCCTGTGCTACTTTCTCTCTGATCCTGTGATACTTTCTCTCTCTCTCTGATCCAGTGATTCTTTCTCTTTCTCTCTGATCCTGTGCTACTTTCTCTTTCTCTGATCCTGTGCTACTTTCTCTTTCTCTCTGATCCTGTGATACTTTCTCTCTCTCTCTGATCCTGTGCTACTTTCTCTCTGATCCTGTGATACTTTCTCTTTCTCTCTGATCCTGTGCTACTTTCTCTCTGATCCTGTGATACTTTCTCTTTCTCTCTGATCCTGTGATACTTTCTCTTTCTCTCTGATCCTGTGATACTTTCTCTTTCTCTCTGATCCTGTGCTGAAGGGAATTATAAAGTATAACAACCAACAGTATTTTCCCAAATTCCGTTTTCTCGGTTTCACTCTCAAAATGACAATTATTCATAGAGAAAAACTCTGAAATTGTGAAAGGAAAGAACACTTTTAGGGCTGGAAAAATAACAATTGTAATACCCCTTCATATATTTGCAAGAGATTAATGAGCTGGTCTAGCGATGTTTTTGCTGCTGCATATGTCATGGCAGACTTTGCAAATCAAAATCCCACTCGAATAATAGAAATACTCATGATATCATTCTGCCAGGTAAGCCTACTTTGCAGTTAACATTTAATTGAGAAGGTTTTGGGGAAAGTCTCTGTCTACAGGGGCAGACAGGCAGCATTGCTGGAAATTAATTGGCAGATATTGTGATATACGTTTGGCTTTTTAAGTCAATTGTGGCTAACTAGGGGTGGGATAATGTCAATGTGGGTCTGACTGGAAAGTAGCTGGGAGCGGAAAAAAATAGGCAAGAACAAGGGAACAGGCAGGGGGTTTGAAAAGTGAAGAGAGGAGGGACAGGAAAGAGGTTGAAGGCAGAGGAGGGAGGAGGGAATGAGGGAGGGAGAGAGAAGAGTAAAGGGTTTGTATGAGTGAAAACATATTAGTCTGATGTGTGACAAAACGTGAGGGAGGGAAATAGGGAGGGAGAGAGGAGAGAAGAGAGACGGGTTGGAGGGAGAAAGAAGAGGAGGGAGAGGGGTTGGAGGGAGAGAGGAGAGGAGGGAGAGAGGAGAGAGGAGAAGAGAAGAGAGGAGAGGAGGGAGAGAGGAAGGAGGGAGGGAGGAGAAGAGAGGAGAGGAGGGAGAGAGGAAGGAGAGAAGAGGGAGGTATGGGGTCTGAATCTTGTGAGTGAAAACATATATTAGTCCTGTGAGTAATGGTCGTTTAGCCTCATTGGGTGACTGAGTGTGTAAGAGAACTCATTAAGTCACTCTTCTCTCTGTCAGGGCATGGGCCCCAGTGCGCAGCTCGCTCTCCAGGCCCTCTGTCTGTCAGTAGGGCCCCATTGTGCAGCTCACCCCCTAGGCCCTGTGTCTGTCAGTATGTCTGGGGCCCTGTCGTGTAGTCAGGGTTTACAGACGTGGGTACACTGACAGACAGGAGCAGAGAAATGATACTACTACAGAGCTCACCATGAGGACAGCACTCAGAGTGGGAATACATGAGAGGGAGGGAGAGAGGAGAGAGAGGGGAGAAGGGGGAGAGAGAAAGTGAGGGGGGATAAGAGACTGTTGGTCTATAAACATGATCTCACCAAAGACAACATAAATCACTCTCTCTCTGCTCATCCTCCTACAACATTTCTACCTTCTCCTTAGTTAACGCAACTAAAGTCACTTCACTTTTGTTCTGAGCTGAGAACAGAACAAGTCCAAATCTCTCCCCCTTTCTTTCTCTCTCTCTGTCCTTCTCTCTGATGGACAGTACCTCAGTGTCTTGCCGTGAGTCTCCATGCCCTTCCATGGTGTTAAGAGCCATGTGTCTGATGTGGTGCCATGTCAGGTCCACAGAAAGAAACATAATTCCACAGGCTGACGCCATGCTCACGACCCCGGCACCAGCCGCTATCGCCACGACAATTACACCCTCTGATTTACGACAGCTTCCGACCCAGGCCATAAATCCTACTGGGGCTTTAGTGGCCACTCACCAAACCTCCTCCCAGTCTGAGTGTGTGTGATACCCCCAACCCTCGCCTCCTTTCCCTACCCATCTCCCCAGCTGTAAACCACAGTCACCTTACCAATGGTGCTCTCCTCTGACCCCCTCAGAGAGCGTTGGGACAGGGCTGCCTGGGCCTCCACTGTCACCTGTGTGTGTGTGTTAGAGTTATCTAACAGCTTCTCAGAACGGTTCATCTTTAAAAAGACAAGTGTGACCTCTAACCTCTGGGATCAGTCTGCGAGTTGTAACCCAGGAGCTGGAGGATTTAATAGTGAGTAGAGGGACAACACTTGGAACAATAACAGCTGACGACATGGCCCCCTGGTCTCACACACACACACACACACACACACACACACACACACACACACACACACACACACACACACACACACACACACACAGTAGTGTGATCAGTGGAGTAGGGTGCATAGCAACCTCCCTGTAAGGAGTGGAGGGGTCACTGGCCTAAACCTAACCCTCTACTAAACTAGCATACGGATGAAGAGGAGCAGGCTGAGAAAGACAGGTGGGGGTATCCGAACACACACATTACCCTCCTAGAAAGCAGACATGAATCAGGGCCTATACATCAAGTAGCTACAAACCCATTGGACACACTTCATTCATGTGCCAGGCATGAGGCGTGTAAGTCAGCGTGTCGAGCTGAGGGTGTGGACAGGCTTCCAGGCTATAGCGTGTTCTAGGGTCCTACATGTAGTGTGTTTTAGAGGGTCAGAGGTCCTCTAAAATACCGGTGTGTGTGTGTGTGTGTGTGTGTGTGTGTGTGTTCGGATACCCCCACCTGTCCTTCTCAGCCTGCTCCTCTTTATCCGTATGTTAGTTTAGTAGAGGGTTAGGTCCGTTTGCTGTGTACTGATTGTCACAGGACGACAATGCCCTCTGGTAAAGACATGCACACAGTCTGGTGCGGTCCTCGGTGCGGTCCTCGGTGCGGTCCTCGGTGCGGTCCTCGGTGCGGTCCTCGGTGCGGTCCTCGGTGCGGTCCTCGGTGCGGTCCTCGGTGCGGTCCTCGGTGCGGTCCTCGGTACAGTCTGGTGCGGTCCTCGGTACAGTCTGGTGCGGTCCTCGGTACAGTCTGGTGCGGTCCTCGGTACAGTCTGGTGCGGTCCTCGGTACAGTCTGGTGCGGTCCTCGGTACAGTCTGGTGCGGTCCTCGGTGCGGTCCTCGGTGCAGTCCTCGGTGCAGTCCTCGGTGCAGTCCTCGGTGCAGTCCTCGGTGCAGTCCTCGGTGCAGTCCTCGGTGCAGTCCTCGGTGCAGTCCTCGGTGCAGTCCTCGGTGCAGTCCTCGGTGCAGTCCTCGGTGCAGTCCTCGGTGCAGTCCTCGGTGCAGTCCTCGGTGCAGTCCTCGGTCCAGTCCTCGGTCCAGTCCTCGGTGCGGTCCTCGGTACAGTCTGGTGCGGCCCTCGGTACAGTCTGGTGCGGTCCTCGGTACAGTCTGGTGCGGTCCTCGGTACAGTCTGGTGCGGTCCTCGGTACAGTCTGGTGCGGTCCTCGGTACAGTCTGGTGCGGTCCTCGGTACAGTCTGGTGCGGTCCTCGGTACAGTCTGGTGCGGTCCTCGGTACAGTCTGGTGCGGTCCTCGGTACAGTCTGGTGCGGTCCTCGGTACAGTCTGGTGCGGTCCTCGGTACAGTCTGGTGCGGTCCTCGGTACAGTCTGGTGCGGTCCTCGGTACAGTCTGGTGCAGAGGGATCTTTTAAAATCCATGTTAAGTCCAGTTAGGTGTTAAGTCCCTAATGAACCTGTCATTAGAGAAGAGAGGTCCCAGCTTCTAGCAAATTCTAAAGGTCCAATGGTAAAGAACGCAGCTGAACAACGTAAGTACACTACTGTGTAAGGTAAGGAATGTGTTTGGGTGTGTGTGTCATGTTCTGTACATGCTGCTACGTGACACATTGCCTCAGCCCCCCTGTCATCAGTGTCAGATAGTTTGTGAGCAGACAAAAAGGTGCTGATGCTCAGAGGAAAAGAGAGCATCAGTGTCAGATAGTTTGTGAGCAGACAAAAAGGTGCTGATGCTCAGAGGAAAAGAGAGCATCAGTGTTTGAACCTCATTTCAAACCTGTCAGGACCCAGCGGTCCTCTTTCAGCCCCCTGCTGTCTGCTGCTAGAGGCTGTGTTACACAATAGACCAATACACCATGTATTTCTGAGCTAACACACCACCTTATGGTCCCTGTCATCCCACTGACAGCATGGAGTATGGACAACAGACGGCTGTTCAAACTAATCCCCTATTACTGTATATCAATACTAAACACCCCCCCAAAGAAACAAGTACAACCATATAAATACAATCTACTGATGAGTACCCCATCCAATGAAAAGGAACACCTATATAGACCTGCTACTACTGAGCAGCCAATCATACAAGGCCTGACTGTGAACACTAGAGTGTTATCTCTTACGTGAGTGGAGCAAGAGGGAGCTGGTACAGCCAGGAGGAGAGGAGGTACAGCCAGGAGGAAAGGAGGTACAGCCAGGAGCCAGGAGGAGAGGTACAGCCAGGAGGAGAGGAGGTACAGCCAGGAGCCAGGAGGAGAGGAGGTACAGCCAGGAGGAGAGGAGGTACAGCCAGGAGGAGAGGAGGTACAGCCAGGAGGAGAGGAGGTACAGCCAGGAGCCAGGAGGAGGAGGTACAGCCAGGAGGAAAGGAGGTACAGCCAGGAGCCAGGAGGAGAGGTGGTACAGCCAGGAGGAGAGGTGGTACAGCCAGGAGGAGAGGAGGTACAGCCAGGAGGAGAGGAGGTACAGCCAGGAGGAGAGGAGGTACAGCCAGGAGGAGAGGAGGTACAGCCAGGAGGAGAGGAGGTACAGCCAGGAGGAGAGGAGGTACAGCCAGGAGGAGAGGAGGTACAGCCAGGAGGAGAGGAGGTACAGCCAGAAGGAGGGGAGGTACAGCCAGGAGGAGAGGAGGTAGAGCCAGGAGGAGAGGAGGTACAGCCAGGAGGAGAGGAGGTACAGCCAGGAGGAGAGGAGGTACAGCCAGGAGGAGGGGAGGTACAGCCAGGAGGAGAGGAGGTAGAGCCAGGAGGAGAGGAGGTAGAGCCAGGAGGAGAGGAGGTACAGCCAGGAGGAGAGGAGGTACAGCCAGGAGGAGGGGAGGCTCATGTACAGCTATGGTCATAATAACTCGAAGGCTATCAAAAGTATTCTAATGGCATTCTAGTGTAACAGAAATGTCCTGTTCATTATAACACTGTAGCAAAACAAGACCTTCTTATTGGACAAGTTCAGATAGCACCTCCCTGTTCTGCTCCCTCTCACTGTTTTCTCCGTAAGATGCCTACTGAACACGACCAATTTATTTAAACCCTTTCTATCAGAGAGCCTTGTATTGTTCCAGAGAGTAACACACACACACAGAGACAGACAGACAGAGAGACACACACACACACACACACACACACTCTGTAATGGGTGTTAGTGGCGTCTTAGCCAGCTTGGTTCCGCCTTATTGGCTGTGATTAATCGTCCACCACTCTTTCCCATGTTTCTCAGCATGACCGTGGCCTGGCGGGCAGACACTGACCTCACCCTCAGCATGCTGGGAACTGGGAGTGGCCGCTGACAGCGCTTCTCACCAGATCTCTGACCACCACAACCCCATAACCTTTCAACTATGACCTCTAAGGGTTCTACCCTGTCAGGATCTCCACCCGGCACAGCCAGAAGAGGACTGGCCACCCCTCATAGCCTGGTTCCTCTCTAGGTTTTGGCCTTTCTAGGGAGTATTTCCTAGCCACCGTGCTTCTACACCAGCATTGCTTGCTGTTAGGAGTTTTAGGCTGTGTTTCTGTACAGCACTTTGAGATATCAGCTGATGTAAGAAGGGCAAAATAAATACATTTGATTTGAGGATGTGTGTGTGTGTGTTCGGGGTGGATGGGTCAGGGGCTTTAAAGGTGAGTTATGGTAGTACATGATCAGGGGAGGAACATGGTAAAATGACAATATTTCTTCCAGAGCCTGACCACCATGGTAATTACAATGACAGCTGATAACTCAGGATTAAAGGAGATGGATGGGGTCATGGGTAGGATAGACTAGGTCATGTACAAGCTAATTCACCATGCTAACTTCTAGCTATTGTATATTATGCCAGGCTAATAGCTAGCATACCGCTAAATGACAAGGCCTAGATATTTCAGTACAAAATACACTATGCATTCCAATATATGCAACACAAAAAAATATATATACTGTATATATTTTTTAAATAAAATAAATTAAAATAAATAAAAAAATTGAGAAAACCTGTTATTATATGCTAAAATTGATCATGAGCTTTCAACCCTCGAGCTGAAACCTAGACAGAAACTCACAGGTTGGATATAGAGCTGGAAAAGTGGCAGAAACTGAACAGATGTATTAATCCCTCATATTCAGTTCCAAGTGAGTGAGCAATATGAAACCTAGCTCAGATCAGTCTCCATGCTGCTGAGTGCTCCAAAACACATCTGCCATAATCAGCTCCTAAATCTAATGGCCAATAAAATGAACAGTGTGAGAATCATCATAGGTAAATATACAACAGGCTGGGAGTGGGTGGGGAGAAATGACACACACACACACTGAAACAATCCCACTGATGCTGGCATATCTATGTGCTTCGTCTGAGCACACAATACCCTCCTGGGAGGCCAGGGCCCTACATCATAACACTGATTCGCTAGAAGCTCAGTAAGACACATCGGAGCAGTGTGTGTGTCCTCTCTAAGCTCCCACTATGGCCTGCCCAGTAGGAACCGAGGAATTCAGAGGGGTCAGAGAGATTTGGTTCCCCCTAAAACAAACGCCCTCTACATCAACAGGATTCAGCTCGGCAGTACAATCTCACACACACACACACACACAACCTCCTATACCTCAGCTCTCTATCACACCATACACACTCCCACCTACACTTTATCTGCACCATACACACTCCCACCTACACTTTATCTGCACCATACACACTCCCACCTACACTCTATCTGCACCATACACACTCCCACCTACACTTTATCTGCACCATACACACTCCCACCTACACTTTATCTGCACCATACACACTCCCACCTACACTTTATCTGCACCATACACACTCCCACCTACACTTTATCTGCACCATACACACTCCCACCTACACTTTATCTGCACCATACACACTCCCACCTACACTTTATCTGCACCATACACACTCCCACCTACACTTTATCTGCACCATACACACTCTATCTGCACCATACACACTCCCACCTACACTTTATCTGCACCATACACACTCCCACCTACACTTTATCTGCACCATACACACTCCCACCTACACTATCTGCACCATACACACTCCCACCTACACTCTATCTGCACCATACACACTCCCACCTACACTTTATCTGCACCATACACACTCCCACCTACACTTTATCTGCACCATACACACTCCCACCTACACTTTATCTGCACCATACACACTCCCACCTACACTTTATCTGCACCATACACACTCCCACCTACACTTTATCTGCACCATACACACTCCCACCTACACTTTATCTGCACCATACACACTCCCACCTACACTTTATCTGCACCATACACACTCCCACCTACACTTTATCTGCACCATACACACTCCCACCTACACTATCTGCACCATACACACTCCCACCTACACTTTATCTGCACCATACACACTCCCACCTACACTTTATCTGCACCATACACACTCCCACCTACACTTTATCTGCACCATACACACTCCCACCTACACTTTATCTGCACCATACACACTCCCACCTACACTTTATCTGCACCATACACACTCCCACCTACACTTTATCTGCACCATACACACTCCCACCTACACTTTATCTGCACCATACACACTCTATCTGCACCATACACACTCCCACCTACACTTTATCTGCACCATACACACTCCCACCTACACTTTATCTGCACCATACACACTCCCACCTACACTATCTGCACCATACACACTCCCACCTACACTCTATCTGCACCATACACACTCCCACCTACACTTTATCTGCACCATACACACTCCCACCTACACTTTATCTGCACCATACACACTCCCACCTACACTTTATCTGCACCATACACACTCCCACCTACACTTTATCTGCACCATACACACTCCCACCTACACTTTATCTGCACCATACACACTCCCACCTACACTTTATCTGCACCATACACACTCCCACCTACACTTTATCTGCACCATACACACTCCCACCTACACTTTATCTGCACCATACACACTCCCACCTACACTATCTGCACCATACACACTCCCACCTACACTTTATCTGCACCATACACACTCCCACCTACACTTTATCTGCACCATACACACTCCCACCTACACTTTATCTGCACCATACACACTCCCACCTACACTTTATCTGCACCATACACACTCCCACCTACACTTTATCTGCACCATACACACTCCCACCTACACTTTATCTGCACCATACACACTCCCACCTACACTTTATCTGCACCATACACACTCCCACCTACACTTTATCTGCACCATACACACTCCCACCTACACTTTATCTGCACCATACACACTCCCACCTACACTTTATCTGCACCATACACACTCCCACCTACACTCTATCTGCACCATACACACTCCCACCTACACTTTATCTGCACCAAACAGTTAAGCCAAAACCTACATCATAAAAAAGCCACGTCAATTTCCTCCACACATTATACTGTACACACATAACATGCTGCAAACAGGACTGAGCAAGCGTGACTGTGTGTAACATTACTGACCACACACACTCTCTCTCCCTCTCATAGACACACACACACAGACAGACAGACAGAGACACACACAGACAGAGACACACACACTCTCTCTCCCTCTCATAGACACACACACACAGACAGACAGAGACACACACACGCTCTCTCCCTCTCAGAGACACACACACACACAGACAGAGACACACACAGACAGAGACACACACACGCTCTCTCCCTCTCATAGACACACACACACAGGCTCTCTCCCTCTCATAGACACACACACACAGGCTCTCTCCCTCTCATAGACACACACACAGACAGACACACGCTCTCTCCCTCTCATAGACACACACACACACAGAGACACACACACTCTCTCTCTCTCTCTCTCTCTCTCATAGACACACACACACAGACAGAGACACACACAGACACACACAGCGAACTAGACTTGAACCCAGCTCCATGTCTGTTTAAACTAAATGTTCCAAGTTAATGCGGACAAATATCCACAGTGCAGCCCAAAGGTTTCCTCATATCCTGCCCTAGCGTGTACACACACACACACACACACACACACACACACACACACACACACACACACACACACACACACACACACACACACACACACACACACACACACACACACACACACACACACACCTCTGTAAGGGGCCCCATGGCTACTGTAACTGAGCTTGTAGACCGTGAAACTGTTTTGTGCAACAATGCTGATGTGATAGACAGTGAAACTCCTCTCTCAACAATGACCTTTGTTTTCACACAGTGTCCTCCCCACAGAAAACCCTGTTTCAAGCATAGAAGAGGTGTCAGATTGTCAGCATTGATATTCATGCTGTTCTCATTACTACTTTTACACAGCCACAAACTTTGGCATACCTCAAAACAATGTTGCCAAGGGTTGCAGGATTGTTTGGTACATTTGTCCAAAACAATTCTCACACACTTTGCCTGTCTGACTAGCAGTACGTTGCCAGTATGTTTGGTTGATGTTGCCAATAGGTTTTCTTATACAGTAACGTCTCTGTACTTAACACAGCTGTTGGCCAAGGATCACTTTCCATTTGGATTCAATATATTCAGTCTTCAGTCCAGAGGGAAGTGGAAAGAGAGGAGGGAGAGAGAGAGACCTACCTGACATCTGCTGCTGTTTAAACATGGAACACCACTCAGTGACAAACAACCACAGACTGACATGCCGTGTGTGTGTGTGTGTGTGTGTGTGTGTGTGTGTGTCTCTACATAGCTCAGACTTTCCTTTCAATCAATAATTCAACAGTGACCTAATGTGAATAAAACAGTAACATCCAGAAACCAATGGTTCAGCACAGTCACACAGACGGCAAACACCACACTTCTTACTCTATTTCAAATAACTGGTTTCTAATTTCTTAACATCATTTGGGAGGTGGGAATAAAACTCATTATGGTGAATTTAGATTTTCCCACAACATGCTGTATGCTGTCACATTAACGCTCAATAACGGTCCCATCCAACCAAACACTTTCACAGAGTTCCTGTGTATGTGTCATCGGCTGGCCCTTATTTTTCTGTAGGGTTGGCCAGAAGGTCATAGGTTCTTATATTGTCCTCAGAGGGTTAACTGACTAAGATATTTTATAGATATTTTGGTTAGTCAGTCCTGAGAATGTGCCATCTGTCAGAGGAAAACCAACGAAAGGAAAGAAAGGGGGAAACCTAGTCAGTTGTACAACTGAATGCATTCATCTGAAATGTGGTTTCCGCATTTAACCCAACCCCTCTGAATCAGAGGCACTCATTTTCAGCTTCACGACAAGCATTGGATAACCGAGTTTCGCTGTTTACAATTCACGTCCAGAGGGAAGGAGAGAAAGAGTGAAAGAAAAAGCAGGAGAGAGAGAGCGAGAGAGAGAGCGGGAGCAGGAGAGAGAGCGGGAGAGAGAACGGGACAGAGAACGGGACAGAGAACGGGACAGAGAACGGGACAGAGAACGGGACAGAGAGCGGGAGAGCGAGCGGGAGAGAGAGCGGGAGAGCGAGCGGGAGAGCGAGCGGGAGAGCGAGCGGGAGAGCGAGCGGGAGAGAAAGCGGGGGGAGTGGGAGAGAGAGCGGGGGGAGCGGGAGAGAAAGCGGGGGGAGCGGGAGAGAGAGCGGGGGGAGCGGGAGAGAGAGCGGGGGGAGCGGGAGAGAGAGCGGGAGCGGGAGAGAGAGCGGGAGCGGGAGAGAGCGCGGGAGCGGGAGAGAGAGCAGGAGCGGGAGAGAGAGCAGGAGCGGGAGAGAGAGCGGGAGCGGGAGAGAGAGCAGGAGCGGGAGAGAGAGCAGGAGCGGGAGAGTGAGTGGGAGCGGGAGCGAGCCAGGAAGGGAAACACAAAAACAGCTGAGTCGGTGTTTCTGAGTAAGGTAAAGTTGTAGAGACATAAATTCAGAGTGACAGAGAGACAGTGCTCACTGTTTGCAAATGCAGCCTGCCAAACGCCAACCTTGCCCCCGCCCTCTCTCTACCCCCAACCAAAGAGTTACCCCATACCTTGCTTCCTCAACCCCTACTTCCTATGCCAAGAAGAAAGACAGGGCCAGTAACCAAGCGGTGGTGGCAATGGATGAGGAAGGGTGTGTGTGTTCAGTAAGGAATCCTTTACCAGTAGAAGGCCTGACTGATGTGGGAGTTGTGGTTTCCAGAGCAGCGGGGTGAGACGGGTGAGGAGGGAACGGGTTAGAGGGGGACGCTGAATGGGTGTTTCTGTGCCCAAACCATAACAAGACTTCAGACCTTACTTCAAAAGTTGTCGTCTGGACTCTCTCATACACACACTCTCTCGCTCTCTCTCTCACTTGCGCACACACACACTGTCTGTACTTCCTCTGCTCCCAAACGGGCACACAGGGATCTGTGTACGAGCAATAGTAGGGGGGGTGCTATTTTGGAGTGGCACACACACACACCCAGAGGAACACAGAGGGCCTCTTATAGGCATATTGTACACACAGACTCTGTGTGAGAGAGGGTTATGAAGGTAGTGGGAGAAGTGTTTTCTCAGGTTACAGAGTGTGAACGCCAGACGAAAGGTCTGTAGTGGACTGTCAACAAAGAAGTCTAATATTCACAGTAAAACTCATGACAGCTCTCATCAAATGCTGGCCAGGAAGGGACAGGGCAGGGTAGGGTCAGGGGAAGTACCCTGCACTGGGCTGTGGAACTAACCCACAGACGTAAAAGAAATGTCATATTTATACAGGGAATTTTCTCTTCTGAGACATTGAGCATGGTGCATGACAGGAAATGTGACAGGTTTAACGTTAACAGTCTATTAGAGGTTATGATGGCTTTGGAAATATAAAACAACTTAGTGCACATACTCTTTAGAAACAGAAACACTAAGTGATTATGTGATTACAGCGTAGTAGTGACTGACTGGTGAACATGGCCAGAAGCAGATTAGTCTCTCCTCCTCTCTCCTCTGGTCCTCTCCCCTTCTCCTCTCCTCTACCCAGCTGATGTAAACAAACAGTGAAACTTGGCTACCCCCGGAGTGATATACACAGCGTCAGAGAGATAGGAAATCCCCCTCATCAACAACCATGAGCTCTACACATATAGAAGCAGAGAGACACACAGAGAGCGAGAGAGACACACAGAGAGTGAGAGAGACACACAGAGAGCGAGAGAGAGACACAGAGAGCGAGAGAGAGACACAGAGCGAGACACAGAGCGAGAGAGAGAGCCAGAGCGAGACACAGAGCGAGAGAGAGACACAGGGCGAGAGAGAGACACAGAGCGAGAGAGAGACACAGAGCGAGAGAGAGAGAGACAGAGCGAGAGAGAGACACACAGAGAGCGAGAGAGAGACACAGAGAGCGAGAGAGAGACACAGAGCGAGACACAGAGCGAGAGAGAGAGCCAGAGCGAGAGAGAGAGCCAGAGCGAGACACAGGGCGAGAGAGAGACACAGAGCGAGAGAGAGACACAGAGCGAGAGAGAGACACAGAGCGAGAGAGAGAGAGACAGAGCGAGAGAGAGAGAGACAGAGCGAGAGAGAGAGAGACAGAGCGAGAGAGAGAGAGACAGAGCGAGAGAGAGAGCCAGAGCGAGAGAGAGAGCCAGAGCGAGAGCCAGAGCGAGAGACAGAGCGAGAGAGAGAGACAGAGCGAGAGAGAGAGACAGAGCGAGAGAGAGAGACAGAGCGAGAGAGAGAGACAGAGCGAGAGAGAGACACAGAGCGAGAGAGAGACACAGAGCGCGAGAGAGACACAGAGCGCGAGAGAGACACAGAGCGCGAGAGAGACACAGAGCGCGAGAGAGACACAGAGCGCGAGAGACACAGAGCGCGAGAGACACAGAGCGCGAGAGACACAGAGCGCGAGAGACACAGAGCGCGAGAGACACAGAGCGGGAGAGACACAGAGCGCGAGAGACACAGAGCGGGAGAGACACAGAGCGCGAGAGACACAGAGCGGGAGAGACACAGAGCGGGAGAGACACAGAGCGGGAGAGACACAGAGCGCGAGAGACACAGAGCGGGAGAGACACAGAGCGCGAGAGACACAGAGCGGGAGAGACACAGAGCGCGAGAGACACAGAGCGGGAGAGACACAGAGCGCGAGAGACAGAGCAAGAGTAGAAACAGAGAGAGAGACAGAGCAAGAGAGAGACAGAAAAAAAGACAGTGAGAGACAGATCTGTAGTCAGTTGACATACTCTGCTGTGGGACAGACAGATCTCCAGTCAGCTGTGCGACAGACAGATCTCCAGTCAGCTGTGGGTCTGTAATGATATAATGAGAGGAGCTCTTTTTATAGACAGGGCAAATGTGCTATGTCTGTCGGTCGGTCAGTGAGTGAGTGAGTGAGTGAGTACCGGGATGCTGACTAAGGCATTGTGAGGGCGAGGGAGAGATGGAGAGAGGGAAAGGTATAACAGAGAGTGAAAATAAAACAGATTGGTGTGTTATTGAGGAGAGTAGGGGTCAGAGAAAGGTTCTGCCAGGGTCACCCGGGGGTCAAATAGGGTGCAAACCAGTAACTTAGGGGGCACGTTTAGAATGAAAACAAACTGAAGTTATATCATTCAGAGGTCATAGACAGGGGACCCCTCCCACACACAGACTCCTATTGAGAGTGCCACTTAATTAAAAGAGAGAACCCTGGTACTCCCTGAGAATGCTCCTCCCTCTCCCTGGGTTTTAATAAGGGGTAAAGTTCAGTAGTAGCAGAAGCCCAGTGAAAGGCTCATTGTGCTGTAGTGAAGGTACTGTAGAACCAGGTTCTGAATGACTGACTGGCACTTTCCTCTCCTCATTCATCAGACAAACACCTCCACCATCCTAACCTCCACACTACATTTCCTCATCAATTATCCACAGGACTCTATAAACGAAGAGAGAGGGGAGAGAGAGAGGGAGGGGAGAGAGAGAGAGAGAGGGGAGTGAGTGTGTGAGGGGAAACAGCCAGCTCTACCTAAAAGTGTGCACCCTTCACAGTATGTGTGCAGCTTGTCAATATGGCTACCCAGTTTAATATTGTAAACATGTGTGTGTGTGTGTGTGTGTGTGTGTGTGTTCGGGGATGTATGCCCAGTGTAATGTAATTTTCCCAAGCTTGTGCTGTGGGTGCAGATCTCCAATGGAGGTAATACAAAACAGACAACATGAGGAAGCCATTTGGCTCAGTGAGGGAAGACAGGCGTTCAGTGCTGTGACCCAACCAATGTTTCCATTACATTCAACCCATCAGCACTGTTTGGACTGTTTCAGACATAGCCTCTGCCACGCTCAGTGCTACAGATAGCTCCCTGTATACTGTAAGAGGGCTGTGTGTGGGTGTCCTATACATACAGTCAGCTGAGTCACCAGGAGAAAAGTCACTGAAAAATGGAATCAGAAAAGAAAGCCAGAGATGTATGAGAGGAGTAGCATTCTGAGAGAGAGAGAGAGAGAGAGAGTTGAGAGAGAGAGTTGAGAGAGAGAGTTGAGAGAGTTGAGAGAGAGAGTTGAGAGAGAGATGTGTATGGGAGCTGGGACTTGTGATATTTGACCTGGCTGACTGTTTGACACTCTCTCTCTCCGGGAGAGGAGAACTTCCCACGAGCCACTTGACATCGTTTGAGAGTGAGGACGGCAACAGAGAGCGAGGGAGGGCAAGAGAAAGCAAGGGAGGGCCAGGGAAAGTGAGAAAGAACGAGGGAGAGCGAGGTCAGACATTCCAGTCCCAAACAGACAGTCTGACTCCTCTGCCAATTAACCAGTGAAAAGGAGACCGGGATGTGTCCCAAATGGCATCCAATTCCCTATGTAGTTCACCTTTTGAGGAATAGAGTGCTATTTAGGACACACTATTACTCTCCCACCAACTAAACCAGAACACACTCTCAACAGCAACACCAACCTCCTTGACAAAGTCCAGATTTAAGAGATCCCCCATCATAACTACTAAAACAGACACACTAACATTCTGGTGCCTTCTTGTTGTTAAGCTAGCCCATGCCCACCAGTGACATCACACATGTGAATGCACACACACACACCTAGGCTCTCACACTTGTGCTTCCTACTCAGAGTGTCTCTGCTTCACATGGCCAGCTGTGGGATCCCCACACTAACCCTGTCCACACCCTCACCCCACTACTCATCACTACTCATAGCCTCACATAGACCCCATTCCCTTCCTCCCCCCTATCAGTTCTTCCTGTCCAGGTGGGAGGTAACCCAAGGATACACTCTGTGTGGGATCCATCCCCCCCCATGTACCCCACCCCCATTTTTTTATTCTTTATTTATTTAACCAGGAAGGGCTCATTGAGATTTAAAATCTATTTTTCAAGAGCGTCCTGGCCAAGATAGGCAGCACCAAGTCATTACAAAAATTACAGACAAACAACATGAAAAACTACAAGTAATCTTGTAAAAACCATAGAATTCACAAGAGTATAACACAAATCAAAAACAGCAAATTAAAAACATTGACAGGTCAGGGAATCAGTCTCAAGATCATTCATCAGTGATTTAAAAATACCAATCGGGACAAGTTCTTCCAGTTTAAAAGTATTTTGTAAGGCGTTCCAAGACGATGGCGCAGAGTACATAAAAGCCCTTTTACCAAATTCAGTTTGGACATTTGGAACAGTTAGCAGGATAAAGTCCAGCAAACAAAGAGAGTACCCACCAAATTTCTGAACAATAAAAATGCCCAAATAAAAAGGTAGTAAACCCAAAATGGCTTTGTAAATAAAAGTATACCAGTGACTGAGCCTACGAGTGACTAGAGAAGGCCAGCCAACCCTGGTATACAAAGTGCAGTGGTGCGTAAGGGTTTTGCAGTTTAAAATAAATCTCAAAGTGCCATGGTAAAGGGTGTCAATTGATCTCAAACACTGAGCGGAAGCATTCATATAAAATATCCCCATAGTCTAGTAAAGGCATAAATGTAGCTGATACTAGCCTTCTTCTGGCTTCAAAAGAAAAACAAGCCTTATTCCTAAAATAAAATCCCAATTTCAGCTGCAATTTTTTTGTAAGTTGTTGAATATGCAATTTAAAAGAGAGGCAGTCATCAAATAAAATTCCAAGATATTTATATGAGGTTACAGCCTCAATCTCCTTGCCCTGACAGGTAGTAATAGGTGAAAGGTTCAGAGGTCTATAAAACCCATAAAACCACACTAGAGATCAGCTGACAACAGAACACAGAAACATGCACTAAAATGCTGTCCCAATTCCAACCTTCCTGCCCCAAACTGACATTAAAGAACTCAACATTTACCTAGCAAAAATACATAGCTCAACACAAGTGTCAGAATATATTTTTTGAACATATTATCAACCTATGGACACTACAGAGTAGATCTTTACGCAGAGTCATACGCTTTTCTCTATGTAAAAACAAGACAGAACAGAAGTTCTGACACTCAGAGGTATCTGAAGTTTCTGCCTGTCTGCTTCACCCTGTGTGACTGTGGAGGAAAATTCCCTGCTAGGTCAATCTGAAAGCTGAGGATTCAAGTTACACAGAGTAGAGCATCTGCTTTCATCCTCAACACAGCAGGGAAGAGCTTAGCCCTGTCAATCTGAGAGACAGCCAGCTGCCAGTGTGAGGACTCTCTCTCTCTCTCACACACACAGTACTAATATTCCAGTTCAGTGGGATGTTTTCACGTGTGTTTGTTAGCACATCTGATTCCCCTCCATATAATATCCCCATGACAGCAGAGACATAGAGAGACCCTATATCCCTAGCACATTCCTGTTGGTTCCCAATAGAGCAGAAAGTGACTGCAAGGCCAGCAGCATTTGTGAACGATATATAATTATCATATTCAGAATAACAAGCCAGACTCCGCCGCACAGAGCGTTTGACCACTGGGACATACAATAGCTGACATTGAGGAGGATGATAGCCCTACTTTTCAGAGGAAAAAGAAAGAGAAACCATCAAATACCATAAAAACTACAACACACACACAGCCCAATCAGCCTCCCCTTCACTCAATACTTCAGTGAAACTGTCTGCTACTCCCGTCTCCCCCAGTAAGCAGACATTAACCTCTGACACCCAATCAGACGTTATCAGATTCCCAGGCAATTACACAAGAGCTCCAAGTCCCACAGCCAATCACACAACACTTCACTGCCAAACTACACAGACACAGAGAGACACAGACACAGAGAGACACAGACACACAGAGAGACACAGACACACAGAGAGACACAGACAGACACAGACAGACACAGACAGACACAGAGAGACACAGAGAGACACAGAGAGACACAGAGAGACACAGAGAGACACAGAGAGACACAGAGAGACACAGAGAGACACAGAGAGAGACAGAGACAGAGACAGAGACAGAGACAGAGACAGAGACAGACGGGAGTTTTTCATACTGTACATTTAAGGACAGACAGTGAGAGAGTCAATCTCAGAATTTCACTCCAGAGCTAAGGACACATCCAGAGTCAGGTTTCTGTCTGTAAACTCTGGCAGACATATTGACACACACAGCCAGCCCAGTCCCAACCAACCAAGCCTCCGCCACTGCCACAACGACTGAGCAACCGGGGTCAAAGCGCCATCAGCAGAGAAACCTTAGAGCCATTTGTCCATCACTGGAACCAATCAATCTCTGTGAGAGAGACTGGATATCCTCTTAACTCTCTCTTTCTTCCTCCTATCGCTCTTATTATTTTTGTCTTTCCTTCTCGGTCTTAAATTACAGTTATGTCACACACAGTTCCGAACTAGAAGGCTTTGTAGGCCTCATCCATTAAACACCACAGTCAGCTCCAATCCTCCCTCTGTTGCCTGGCTGGCTCATCTGACCCCCGTGACCCCCCGTTTTAATCTGTTGGTACTTAACCTCATGTTTATAATCAGAGGCAATGCTCCCTGAGAATTTCAACTGACACCCCTTCACCTCCTAACTCAAAGACATCACATCTCCCACTACTCTCTATGTCCTCTGTTCCTCTCTCCCTCCCACCCACAGGTCTTTATCAGATTTATTTGTTGTGTTTCTTAAATAAATCTCTTCATAAAGTTTCACTGTTTCTCTAGGCAGTCTGTAACTGTTCTTGTGTAGGCAAATGGTTAAAATGGTCAACTAGGTTTTATTGACTCCCAATACATACCATATAGTGAATCATATGTACACTGAACAAAAATATAAACGCTTCATACAACAATTAACGATTTTACTGAGTCACAGTTCATATGAGGAAATGAGAACATTTAAATATATTCATTAGGCCCTAATCTATGGATTTCACATGACTGGGAATACAGATATGCACCTGCTGGTCACAGATACTGTTAATAAAAAGTTGAATCTTGGATCAGAAAACCAGTCAGTATCTGGTGTGACCAATATTTGCCTAATGCAGCGCGACATCTTCTTCACATAGAGTTGCTCAGGCTGTTGATTGTGGCCTGTGGAATGCTGTCCCACTCTTCAATGGCTGTGTGAAGTTGTTGGATATTGGCAGGAACTTGAAAACACTGTAGTACACGTCAATCCAGAGCATCCCAAACATGCTCAATGGGTGACATGTCTGGTGAGTATGCAGGCCAAGGAAGAACTGGGACATTTTCAGCATCCAGGAATTGTGTACAGATCCTTGCAACATAGAGCCATGAATTATAATGCTGAAACATGAGGTGAAGGCAGCAGATAAACGGCACAACAATGGGCCTCAGGATCTCATCACGATATCTCTGTGCATTCAAATTGCCATCGATAAAATGCAATTGTGTTCATTGTCCATAGTTTATGCCTGCCCATACCATAACTCCACCATGGGGCACTCTGTTCAAAACGTTGACATCAGCAAACCGCATGCCCGCACGACAGTTTGGCCAGCGGCCAGCAACGGTGAGAATTTGCCCACTGAAGTCAGTTACGACGCCGAACTGCAGTCAGGTCAAGATCCTGGTGAGGACGACGAGCAGGTAGATGAGCTTCTCTGAGATGGTTTCTGACATACATTCTTTGGCTATGCAAACCCACATGGAGGTCCTGGGCTGGCGTGGTTACACGTGGTCTGCGGTTAGGAGGCCGGTTGGATGTACTGCCAAATGCTCAAAAACGACAGCTTATGGTAGAGAAATTAACATTCAATTGCATGCCAATTGCACGCTTCTTGAAAACTTGAGACATCTGTGGCATTGGTTGTGTGACAAAACGTCACATTTTAGAGTGGCTTTTTATTGTCCCCAGCACAAAGTGAACCTGTGTAATGATCATGCTGTTTAATCAGCTTCTTGATATGCCATACCTGTCAGGTGGATGGATTATGTTGGCAAAGGAGAAATGCGAACTAAGAGGGACGTAAGCACATATCTGCAAAAACTGGAGAGAAATACGCTTTTTGTACATATGGAACATTTCTGGGATCTTTTAGTTCAGCTCATGAAACATGGAACCAACATTTTACATGATGTGTTTATATTTTTGTTCAGTGTGTATACATGTAATACTATGTAATAACATAATGTATTCAGACCTAACTCTCCCACTGTAGTACGCTGATTGTGTTGTGGTATGGGGTTAGAGAGTCGGAGGTGGGGGTTCTGGTCTGAATGTGGACTTCACGTTTCCAACATGTGTGTTCCTGTGACTGGTCCCCCCTCTAAAAAAAAAACACCCCCAGGGCAGCAGTTAATGCAAAGCTGACATACATGTACCACTAACCACCACTTACTGGCCACTGGGCCGCCGCCGCATCCGATGACAAAGTCAGATAAAAAAAACACAGGCCTACACACACACACAGACATGCAAAACACTCACATACACCTGCAACACAAAATCTACACCTGCAAAACACTCACATACACCTGCAACACAAAATCTACACCTGCAAAACACACATACTCCTGCAACACAAAAGCTACACCTGCAAAACACTCATACTCCTGCAACACAAAAGCTACACCTACAACACCCATATACTCCTGCAGCACAAAAGCTACACCTGCAAAACACACATACTCCTGCAACACAAAAGCTACACCTGCAACACACATATACTCCTGAAACACAAAAGCTACACCTGCAAAACACACATACTCCTGCAACACAAAAGCTACACCTGCAACACACACATAATCCTGCAACACAAAAGCTACACCTGCAAAACACACATACTCCTGCAACACAAAAGCTACTCCTGCAACACATAAGCTACACCTGCAGCACACACATATACCTGCAACACAAAAGCTACACCTGCAACACACACATACTCCTGCAACACAAAAGCTACACCTGCAACACACACATAATCCTGCAACACAAAAGCTACACCTGCAGCACACGCATACACCTGCAACACAAAAGCAACACAAAAGCTACACCTGCAACACACATACACCTGCAACACAAAAGCTACACCTGCAACACACACATACACCTGCAACACAAAAGCTACACCTGCAACACACACATACACCTGCAACACAAAAGCTACACCTGCAACACAAAAGCCCCACCTGCAACACAAAAGCTACACCTGCAACACAAAAGCTACACCTGCAACACAAAAGCTACACCTGCAACACAAAAGCTACACCTGCAACACAAAAGCTACACCTGCAACACAAAAGCTATACCTGCAACACAAAAGCTATACCTGCAACACCTTTTTCAGAAGAGAAAATGGAGAGAGATCAACAAATGTTACACACACACACAAATCAAGAGAGAAGCCGTGTGTGTCTTACCTGAGAGTCTGTCGCTCCTCCAGTACAATGCCATCCATGGCTCTGAACACTAGAACAATACAACATTTGCTATTGGCTCTAGAATAATTACACTTCTCCAAACCAATCAAATCACTCTGGCAGATAAATAACAGATAACTCAAAGAACAAAACAAAGGAGGAGTTTCATTTTGTTAACTCATGTGTCAGACATGTAATGACTGAGCTGCTAAAACATGTCTTATCTGATTAGGTGTTATTGTGAGTGAGTGTTTCGGTCAGTTAGGGGGTAGTTGAGGATTGGAGGTGGGGGGACTCAGTGTGTGATTTGGTCAGTTAGGGGGTAGTTGAGGATTGGAGGTGGGGGGACTCAGTGTGTGATTTGGTCAGTTAGGGGGTAGTTGAGGATTGGAGGTGGGGGGACTCAGTGTGTGATTTGGTCAGTTAGGGGGTAGTTGAGGATTGGAGGTGGGGGGACTCAGTGTGTGATTTGGTCAGTTAGGGGGTAGTTGAGGATTGGAGGTGGGGGGACAGTGTGTGATTTGGTCAGTTAGGGGGTAGTTGAGGATTGGAGGTGGGGGGACTCAGTGTGTGATTTGGTCAGTTAGGGGGTAGTTGAGGATTGGAGGTGGGGGGACTCAGTGTGTGATTTGGTCAGTTAGGGGGTAGTTGAGGATTGGAGGTGGGGGGACTCAGTGTGTGATTTGGTCAGTTAGGGGGTAGTTGAGGATTGGAGGTGGGGGGACTCAGTGTGTGATTTGGTCAGTTAGGGGGTAGTTGAGGATTGGAGGTGGGGGGACTCAGTGTGTGATTTGGTCAGTTAGGGGGTAGTTGAGGATTGGAGGTGGGGATTCAATGTGTATTTGTATTGCCCTGAGCCACAGGGGCAGACCCTGCTTTATTGAGCTGCTGCTAAGGCCACAGGTTAAAGGGATACTTAAGGATTTTGGCAATGAGACCATTTCTCTACTTCTCCAGAGTTAGATACCCTTTTCAGGGTTCTGCATCCAGTATGAAGGAAGTTAAAGGTAGTTCCGCAAGCCAATGCTAACTAGCGTTGGCACTGGAAGTCTATAGCACAGGTTTTTTTAACTAACCCAAGACAGACCTTGTAGCCTGTCGTTTCCAAGGGGAGCAAATTACTCCTACTGGGCAGAACAAGAAGGAGGTGGGAAGCCAAGCTCGAGATAGCGAGAGCCTATTGGCGAGTTCTAGCATGTATTTGCATATTTCCATTAGGGAACGCCTACTCTGTGAAGTGCATATGTGCAATAACTAATTTTGCCCATGCACTCCTAAACACAATTTTTTAAAACTATGACAAAGGGTAAAGTCTACAAAACGTAGCCCACTCTGTTCGTAAGAGATTATAGCTTTGGAAACAGAAAACTTTACTGAGATCAAATGTCGACAAAAATCCATATCGCGGCCACTGGGTTTCCTCTCATCACCATATTTGGTAGTGAGTGGAAACGCCAAGCGCATACTTCACATTTATACATCCGGTGAAATATCTGGCTCATTGTTTTATCTGTGTCTATGGTATCTGCAAGCATGCTAGAAGATACCATAGACTTCCAGTCATTGTGCTAACACTAGTTAAAAATTATGCTAGCGCAAGTTAGCAACTTCCTTCAAACTGCTCACAGAGACATAAATGGTCTCCAGGAGATCATCTGACTCTGGGGAAGTAGATAAAAGGCCTCATTGACAAAATCCTGAAGTTTCCCTTTAAGTTTGACTTGCATTGACACCCCTGACTAGCACGCACGCACACCTGCTTATTTACCCTGCTTGTGTGGGATGCCAAGACAACATGAGCACTGAGAGAAACTCCTAAAAAGCTACCCTCTTTCAACTGACCCCATCTTTAACACACACACACACACCTTAGAGATTAAATGATATCATGCATGCTGGTATGATTAGCCTATGCCAGGGCATAGAGGGGAGTGAGTGGTGGATATGGATGCTAGGTCTGGTGCAGAGGCCCATGGGATGAAACCTCACCCCCCCCCACCAGTTCCCCCATCCCTTCTTTACCAGTCCAGCTGTGTTTATAAAAGTGTTACAGTCAAAGTGAAGGTATTTACTGAGCCCCCCAAATCACCACAGAATGCTTTACACACTGCCTCACACATGCTTACAGACATACATAGGCAAGTGCACACACACACACACCAAAATACTGTCTCTATAGCATGGAAAATGGGGTACTGAGCAAGAGCTGCAGTTCCCTCCTATCCCACCATGGGGCTCCACTGAGAATATATAGTAGGGTCTGTGGTTGGCATGATGCCCGCTGGAACAGAACAGGAGTTGCTGTACCCTACCCTGTCTACTCTGCTGGCTACGCCCCCACTGTCACCTGGCTGCCAAAAATGTGTGATGAATGGCCGGCTGCCCTCATTAATCATCTGTGATTGGGCCTGATCGGCTAATTAGCCTCATCTGTAACCATTACTGCATAGAGGCAGCTGCTCAGGGAATTAAAAGACAGAGGTGAAAAATGACAGGCTGTCCTGTATCCTCCATGACGCCTGCATGCCACACACAGTACTGCCTCAAACTCTACTGCCACACACATTACTGCCACACCATGCGCCGCAAGACCCACTGCAACACGTAAGTAAATATCAAAAGGCCCAATTTAACAAACAGAGCGTGAAAAAAAAAGAATGAGGTGTTGTAACTGTTGTTGTTTTTTCTCCATATTGGTGGCAGGAGGGAGTTTTCAGGGAGGGGCGGGGGCAAGATAGAGGCTAGGCTACACTCATCTCGCAACAGTTCCAAACTAGCCTGATCCCAGAGCTGTTTGTGCGGTATAGCCAACTCCTATGGTCGTTTGGCATTACAGTGACTGTAGGAGTTGGCACGACAGCACAAACAGGTCAGGGAACATGCTAGTTTAACCCCTCTAGCCCACAACAGCAGCAGTAGTATCGCCTCAGAGTCAAGGAGGGAAACCACTGGGGACTGGGTGCTGGCCAAATAAGGGCACTAGGATAGGGAAGCAGAGACTGAACCAGGACAACACAAACATCAAAACAGCTGGACAACAAGGTGTGCTGTACCCTGTATAAGCCATACCCCCAGGCTAACTCAGAGAGACACAGCCCATGCCAAAGAGAGGAGGAAAGATACAGGGCAGAGTAAAGATGACTGACACCAACATCCTCTTCTCCTGCTCTCAGACCAGATCAATATGTGTGTGGGAATGTGATTTGGTGTGTGAGTGTAAGTTTTAGTTTCCTGTGCCCCCTGTGTGGGTACCTGTACGTTTAGAAGAACCAATAAAATGAAGTAATCAAACATATATTTCATTTCGCAGACCTGTTCTAACGATTCCGTATTCTGATTCTAAACCTGATTAAAAGTGAAGGCAGGTTACGATAAGCTCAATGATTTTATTCACTGTTTCAACAAGAAAGGAGTCGGCCACACAAAAGACCAGTCATAGACCCATCCCTTAAACGCTCCATTCAGGCAGGCAGGCAGGCAGGGTCTGTCTGTCTGTCTGTCTGTCTGTCTGTGTGAGAGAGAGAGAGAGACTAGATATGGCTGGTGAGCTAACACCCGACCACGGGGCTTCAGATGCTGTTAGTGCAGACACACTGCACACCCCTTCTGCCACCACAAATTCATCCACACACTATTAGAGGCAATTTCCCTGCTCCTCCTGGTTGGAGAGATTGAGGGACGGGAGGAGGGAGAGAGAGAGAGAGAGAGATTGAGGGACGAGAGAGAGAGAGATTGAGGGACGAGAGAGAGAGAGAGAGAGAGAGAGAGAGAGAGAGAGATTGAGGGACGAGAGAGAGAGAGAGAGAGAGAGAGAGAGAGAGAGAGAGAGAGAGAGAGAGAGAGAGAGAGAGAGAGAGAGAGAGAGAGAGAGAGAGAGAGAGAGAGAGAGAGAGAGAGAGAGAGAGAGAGAGAGAGGAGAGACGCCCACAGTGGAGAACACATGGCTTTGTTTAAACTTTGCCTGTTGTTCGACTTCGCCATGGTAATGTACTGCTGACACCAGGGACAAAAGACATCACTATGTCCCTTTAATGTGTGTTCTTAGTGACTCTGAGAAACAGAGAGAGTGAAAGAGAGAAATGAGGGAGAGAGAGAGATTTGAAGGAAAGGGGAGAGAGAGAGAGAGAGAAAGAGAGAGAGAGGTGAAGGACAGGAGAGAGAGAGCGAGAGAGAGAGTGAGAGAGAGGTGAAGGACAGGAGAGAGAGAGCGAGAGAGAGAGTGAGAGAGAGAGAGGGAGTTGTGAAAGAGAGAGGTGTATATGGTGTGAGTGTGCATGTTATTTAGCAGGGTGGAGTATAACTTTCAGCAGGGAATACATATTGTATAAAGTCCTACAAACACTCGTCTGTTCTCCCCCATCCCCCTCTCCTCCCAATATCCTCCCCTCTCCACCACAGTTTTCCTCAGTCCCTCGGCCGGCTTCTGTTCTGTTTGACTTCCCAAAAATCCGGCTTTCCAACACAGGAGCGGCATGGCGTAGAGGTGAGTGATTCACCAGACCTGGAATGCTGACGTTCCCACAGGAAACCTGGAGTGTCTCAAACCAGGGTGTCCCGGACAGGAGCCGGGTAGACACACACAAACACGCGCACACACAGATATACAATGAGTAGTTTCACCGTATACATGCAAATACTATTCAATCAGAACCAGTCACTGGGTTTCCAGGATAGCTCATATTTAAATAAAGTAAATGAATGTAAAATAAACGTTTCTATGTTTTTATCATAGAGATCATATTAAATTACTTGATGGGCTATGTCATAGAACCTCAAAGTTCCAGAATGGGGTGAAAATGGCAGCCATATTGGTCAGGGAAAAATCCAAACCAGTCTAATTAGAATGAATGGCAGTAGAGTCAGAGAGTCCATGTTACACTAAACCTCAAGAATGCCCGGCTGTCGCATCTTCAGTCAGCTGTTTGTTCCACACCAATAAATATCAAAATTATGTAGTTTTCTTTTTATGATTATGACTGTTATTCTATTTTCATGACAGTCTTCATCCATAACCGTTGGTTACAGTTCTATGGTAAATGTGAACAAAGAGGTCAGAAAGGAACCAAAGAACAGTTGTGGTGGCTCTCCTTTCTCTGTCGTTTACATGGGATATGACTGATCTTGGGATATGACTGATCTATGGAGGGACTATGATCCTCTTGTGAACATTGGATGACTGACGCATCGACTGACGCCACAAAAGCAATTTGGGCCCCACCCTGCTCTGACGCAGTGACCCACAGAGAAGTTCCAGTTAAAACACCCCCCCCCCACCCCCCCTCTAGTCCTCATCAGTGTCACCCCCCACCACCGCCCCACCATGAGGAGTCTTGCTGTCAGACATGGCAACACGCCAAGCTTTGCATCTTCATAAAGAAAGAGACAAACACTTAACTATCACACACTAACGGGCTGCACTAACCTATCGCTAACACTCACGGACAGTTATGCTCGTGGACATGGTTCCCGCCTACTGTTCCTTTCATCTCTCCAGTCCCCTCTCCCTGCTGGCACCATTATGTTAACACAAACACTGTATTTCTGTCATCATTCACAGCACCAGGCAGACATTCCCTCAATATTTCTACATCTACCCTATTCTCTACAGAGTGCACTACTTTTGGCCTGAGCCCGGTGCCATTTGAGGAGCAATGATGCTCTGTTTCAGGGGGTTTTTGGGACATGGGTGAGTGGTGGGAAAGTGGAGTGCTGTCTGTGGCCTCACAGCAAGCAGCCCTCTCCCTCCTCTCATTCCTTTCCTCTCTCTGTTTTCTATTTTGGCAGGCTATCACAAGAGGCTTCATGCAGATCACATATTTCGGCCTCAAATGATCTTGGAAAACATTACACCCATAATGCTGTGTGTTTGTGTGTCTGTGTAGGAGTGTCTCCACCAGTCTTACCTCTACATAGTCCTTGGCGTGGCCCCAGTCTCTCTTGGAGTCCAGGTTACCCAGACTAAAGCTCTCCAGCTGGCCCAGGTGAATCTTCGCCACAGAACGACTGATCTTACGCGTCACGAAGTTCGCTCCTGGGAGGGAGGGAGGGGGAGAGAGAGAGGCAAAAACAGAAAGAGGAGAGAATATTAGCGAGGTCATGGCCTGACAATCGAAACACAACCGTTTGCAACACACCGCCACACAGCGACCGTCTGCCTCCTCGTCGCTGCTTTGGCCCTGGGTCCACTAGAACTGGGTTCAAATACCCAAAGCAAAATCAAATACATTTTATTAGTCACATGCTCCGAATATAACAGTTGTAGACCTTACCGTGAAATGCTTACTTACAAGCCCTTAACCAACAATGCAGTTCAAGAAAGAGTTTAGAAAATATTGACTAAATAAAGTTTTAAAAAGTATAAAATTTAACACAACAAAATAACAATAACAAGGCTATATACAGGGGTTTGTGGTACCGAGTCAATGTGCGGGGGTACAGGTTATTTCAAGGTTAATCTTTCAAACACTTTGATCATTTGCTCCAGTCCGCGTGGAGTGTCAAGTGGGTGAGGTTTGCAGTTTTGGGACTAGTCTATTGGCCCATTGCAACAGGCAAGCTCAGTCAAGCACATATACAGTTTTTTAAATAGTATTTGAACCCAGGTCTAGGTCCACCACAACACACACTAACACACTAACACACACACACTAACACACTAACACACACACACTAACACACACTAACACACTAACACACACTAACACACACACTAACACACACACACACACTAACACACTAACACACACACACACACACACACGCACTAACACACTAACACACACTAACACACACACACTAACACACACACACTAACACACTAACACACTAACACACTAACACACACTAACACACACTAACACACTAACACACTAACACACTAACACACTAACACACTAACACACACTAACACACACTAACACACACTAACACACACTAACACACACTAACACACACTAACACACACTAACACACTAACACACTAACACACACACACACACACACACACACACACACACACACTAACACACACACTAACACACACACACTAACACACACACACTAACACACACACCCAAACACACACACAAACAAACACAGACACAAACAAACACAGACACTAACACACACACACTAACACACACACACTAACACACACACACTAACACACACACACTAACACACACACACTAACACACACACTAACACACACACTAACACACACACACACGCACTAACACTAACACAGACACGCACTAACACTAACACACACACAGGCACGAACACACACTAACACGCACACACACACTAACACGCACACACACACTAACACGCACACACACACTAACACACACACACTAACACACACACACTAACACACACACTAACACACACACTAACACACACACACACACACACACACACACACACACACGCACACACACGCACACACACGCACTAACACACACACTAACACACGCACTAACACACGCACACACACGCACTAACACACACATGCACTAACACACACACAGGCACGAACACACACACACACACTAACACACACACACACACACACTCGCACTAACACACACACACACACACACTCGCACTAACACACACACACACTCGCACTAACACACACACACACACACTCGCACTGACACACACACTCGCACTGACACACACACACACGCACTAACACACACACACACGCACTAACACACACACGCACTAACACACACACACACGCACTAACACACACACACGCACTAACACACACGCACTCGCACTAACACACACGCACTCGCACTAACACACACACGCACTAACACACACACGCACTAACACACACGCACTAACACACACGCACTCACACACACACGCACTAACACACACACACACGCACTAACACACACACACGCACTAACACACTCGCACTAACACACACACACACTCGCACTAACACACACACGCACTAACACACACACAAACACACACGCACAAACACACACGCACAAACACACACGCACAAACACACACGCACAAACACACACGCACAAACACACACGCACAAACACACACGCACTAACACACACACACACTAACACACACACACTAACACACACACACGCACTAACACACACACACGCACTAACACACACACACGCACTAACACACACACACGCACTAACACACACACACGCACTAACACACACACACGCACTAACACACACACACACGCACTAACACACACACACACGCACTAACACACACACACACGCACTAACACACACACACACACGCACTAACACACACACACACACGCACTAACACACACACACACACTAACACACACAGACTAACACACGCACTAACACACCCACACACACTAACACACCCACACACACTAACACACCCACACGCACTAACACACCCACACGCACTAACACACCCACACGCACTAACACACACACACGCACTAACACACACACACGCACTAACACACACACACGCACTAACACACACACACACGCACTAACACACACACACACGCACTAACACACACAAACACGCACTAACACACACACACACGCACTAACACACACACACACACTAACACACACAGACTAACACACGCACTAACACACCCACACACACTAACACACCCACACGCACTAACACACACACACGCACTAACACACACACACACGTGCACTAACACACACGCACTAACACACACACACGCACTAACACACACACACACACACGCACTAACACACGCACTAACACACACACACGCACTAACACACACACACACGCACTAACACACACACACGCACTAACACACACACGCACTAACACACGCACACACACACACGCACACACACACACGCACTAACACACACACACGCACTAACACACACACACTTGCACTAACACACACACACTTGCACTAACACACACACACGCACTAACACACACACACGCACTAACACACACACACTTGCACTAACACACACACACTTGCACTAACACACACACACACGCACTAACACACACGCACTAACACACACGCACTAACACACACACACGCACTAACACACACACACTAACACACACACACACACACACTAACACACACACACGCACAAACACACACGCACAAACACACACGCACAAACACACACACGCACTAACACACACACACTAACACACACACACGCACTAACACACACACACGCATTAACACACACACACACGCACTAACACACACACACACGCACTAACACACACACACGCACTAACACACGCACTAACACACACACACGCACTAACACACACACACGCACTAACACACACACACACGTGCACTAACACATACACACACGTGCACTAACACACACGCACTAACACACACACACGCACTAACACACACACACACGCACTAACACACGCACTAACACACGCACTAACACACACACACGCACTAACACACACACACACGCACTAACACACGCACACGCACTAACACACGCACACGCACTAACACGCGCACACACACACACGCACTAACACACACACACGCACTAACACACACACACGCACTAACACACACACACGCACTAACACACACACACGCACTAACACGCACTAACACACACACACGCACTAACACACACACACGCACTAACACACGCACTATCACACACACACGCACTAACACACACGCACTAACACACACACACACACACACACACACACACACGCACACACACGCACTAACACACACGCACTAACACACACGCACTAACACACACGCACTAACACACACGCACTAACACACACGCACGCACTAACACACACGCACGCACTAACACACACGCACGCACTAACACACACGCACGCACTAACACACACGCACGCACTAACACACGCACACGCACTAACACACACACACGCACTAACACACACACACGCACTAACACACACACACGCACTAACACACACACGCACACACACACACACACACACACACACACACACACACACACACACACACACACACACACACACACACGCACACACACACACACGCACTAACACACACGCACACACACACACACGCACACACACACACACGCACTAACACACACGCACTAACACACACGCACTAACACACACGCACTAACACACACGCACTAACACACACGCACACGCACCTACACACACGCACCTACACACACACACGCACTAACACACACGCACGCACTAACACACACGCACTAACACACACACACACACACACACACACACACACACAGGCACTAGCACACACGCACTAGCACACACGCACTAGCACACACGCACTAACACACACGCACTAACACACACGCACTAACACACACGCACACGCACCTACACACACACACGCACTAACACACACGCACGCACTAACACACACGCACGCACTAACACACACGCACTAACACACACACTAACACACACACACACAGGCACTAACACACACGCACGCACTAACACACACGCACTAACACACACACTAACACACACACACACAGGCACTAACACACACGCACTAACACACACGCACTAACACACACGCACTAACACATACGCAGACACACACACACGCACTAACACACGCAGACACACACACACACAAACACAGATGGAGAGGACCACCCCGACTCTGCTAGCGGAGAGTGTCCAGTCCAAGAGTACCGCAGAGTGGTTTAGTCTGCCAGACCGCGGGCCTGACTGTCTGCCTGGTGTTGCTGCTGCTCTCTTGGACCAGACACACGTGGAGATTGTATCTGCTGCAAAACAAATGATCTTCTAATTGCTTTCTCTGTGCGGTGTGTGCTCTCTCTCTGTGTGTGTATGTGTGTGTGTGTGTGTGTGTGTGTGTGTGTGTGTGTGTGTGTGTGTGTGTGTGTGTGTGTGTGTGTGTGTGTGTGAGATATGAAGGGAGGGTTTTGGGTGTTTGGCTGAACATTGCAGCCTCTAACTATGGTGAAACTACCTGCACACATTTATCCAAGGAAAACACTGAATGATATAGAGTGATAGCAACACTGAATATTATAATGTCATGTCTAATAATGTGACGGTCTTTAAATAAAGGGTTATGGCAGCCTAGACAGTAAACGTTATATTAGCTGTCTTGTTGAATTTAGTAATAATAAGGATACCCAACACAAAAGCTTTATGAAACTATGAAAACACAAAAATAATATGTAAGCAACTATGAAAATGTAAATAACAATGAAAACTTCAAAATTATGTTCAGAAAAATGTTGACATCTGTAAATATGTCGTAACATGTCTAAACATCTGTTTGTTTATACATTCTAGACATTGTCCTCTCATATTTAGAGTAGGCCTGCATAAATCAGCAAACCCTCAGAGATAGATGAACATCAGAATGGGAAGACATCGACTATTCTAGGATCAAGAAATAGAAGATTCAAACAAATTATTTGCAATTCTGTTACTTTAGGCTACATTTGTGAGACAGAAAAATCAGAGTTGTTTTTATACTAGCTACTTTTACACTGAGACATGGCTGTTTAATGTCCGTCTTACTGTTGGTGATTATTGATTTAGGTTACAAGAAAGCTGATTTACGAGGGGTGAAAAAAACATCTGGTTGAGCTACACCAGTTTGGGCTTACACAACACAGTACTCCATCGCCTATCTGTTCTCATTCATAGACACCCAGATGTGGAGTTCTAGGCCACTTGGAACTATAAAGTTAAGTCGCATGTTGCTGTGTATTAGGGACTCCAAACCATAATTATCTAGTGGCGTGTCTCTTTACTGTGTCTCTGTTGCCATGACAAGGAGCAGGCGGGAGGAGTTAGCCACAGCACAATCCCATGAACCCAATCACACACACAAACACACACCAAATTTGTAGTAATTATTTCATTATAAAAGCAACAGCTTTAGAGGTTGAGGGAAACCAGATGGTAGACTAGAAAGTTACACTAGACAGACTTATTTTGAGGACTAAAGCGTGTTTTGTGTTGTTGTGGGGCCGGGGGTTGTGTACTTATGGCCATGTCACCACTGCATTGTTTTACAGTATTTGATGTAAAACTCTGCTGTATATTATAGAACTAAACTGATGCTAAATCACAATAACAAAACTGCATTTTCAAATTTGATCAGTTTTAAGGGTGAAATACAAGCTATCAAAGGTTGTCATCAAAGCTTTCCATTATTCACGACAAGACGGAACCATCAAAATTGTGAATAATTATCTTTGACATCTTCACTTGAAAATAGCTTGTGGTCATGAAGCAAAGCTAGATGTTAGAAACCCCCTTGTGTCAGAGTGATCCTGTCTCAACCCACGCAGTAACATCTCTGCCCTGGGTGCTTTCTATGGTGCTTTCTATGCTTTCTCTAGCTACCAGGTCATTTACACTGGGAAGTAGAATCTCAGCTTTATTAGCGTTTTAACTTGTTATAAGAAAAAGTGTGTATGTGTTACAAACCAGGTCACCAGCAAAATAAGCTTATCAAGCCATTATCATCATGCTGATGTCATTGGCACACACACACACACACTCACACACACTGACACACACACACTTCCCATACTTAAAGTGTGACAAACCCCACAGACTGGGCCTGGACAATGTAACTAGAACCCTGACTGATAACTGTGGTGGTAGCAGTGTAACTAGAACCCTGACTGTTAACTGTGGTGGTAGCAGTGTAACTAGAACCCTGACTGATAACTGTGGTGGTAGCAGTGTAACTAGAACCCTGACTGATAACTGTGGTGGTAGCAGTGTAACTAGAACCCTGACTGTTAACTGTGGTGGTAGCAGTGTAACTAGAACCCTGACTGTTAACTGTGGTGGTAGCAGTGTAACTAGAACCCTGACTGTTAACTGTGGTGGTAGCAGTGTAACTAGAACCCTGACTGATAACTGTAGTGGTAGCAGTGTAACTAGAACCCTGACTGATAACTGTGGTGGTAGCAGTGTAACTAGAACCCTGACTGATAACTGTGGTGGTAGCAGTGTAACTAGAACCCTGACTGATAACTGTGGTGGTAGCAGTGTAACTAGAACCCTGACTGATAACTGTGGTGGTAGCAGTGTAACTAGAACCCTGACTGTTAACTGTGGTGGTAGCAGTGTAACTAGAACCCTGAGTGATAACTGTGGTGGTAGCAGTGTAACTAGAACCCTGACTGATAACTGTGGTGGTAGCAGTGTAACTAGAACCCTGACTGATAACTGTGGTGGTAGCAGTGTAACTAGAACCCTGACTGTTAACTGTGGTGGTAGCAGTGTAACTAGAACCCTGACTGTTAACTGTGGTGGTAGCAGTGTAACTAGAACCCTGAGTGATAACTGTGGTGGTAGCAGTGTAACTAGAACCCTGACTGATAACTGTGGTGGTAGCTATGTACACTATAGGATGGCGAGGCTCCCACCTGAACTGTAATCTATCCAATCCAAACTCCTGTTGAGCAGGTTAAACTCAGGTTATCACAACTCTCCAGCCTGAAGGTGTAGGCCTTAAGGAAACACAGGGAGGGATACCTAAACCCCTAGCCCAATCCATGAATAAACTAAACCTCATTTCCCCAAGCAGGCAGGGCTAGGGCAGGCACACAAAACCACACACACACTGGGGCAAGCAGGCTGGCACACCTGTACTCCTTTGGCCAGTAAAGCTCACACCTCTATTTGGAGTGGTCAGTGGGTCTCCTCCCTCCCTAGGTCGAACTGGGGAATTGGAGCGCTGCACTGCTCCAAACACACGATGCTCTGACCCTAATGACCTGCTGAGTAAGACAAAGTCTGCTCTGTTACTGACCCTAATGACCTGCTGAGTAAGACAAAGTCTGCTCTGTTACTGACCCTAATGACCTGCTGAGTAAGACAAAGTCTGCTCTGTTACTGACCCTAATGACCTGCTGAGTAAGACAAAGTCTGCTCTGTTACTGACCCTAATGACCTGCTGAGTAAGACAAAGTCTGCTCTGTTACTGACCCTAATGACCTGCTGAGTAAGACAAAGTCTGCTCTGTTACTGGCCCTAATGACCTGCTGAGTAAGACAAAGTCTGCTCTGTTACTGGCCCTAATGACCTGCTGAGTAAGACAAAGTCTGCTCTGTTACTGACCCTGATTACCTGCTAAGTAAGACAAAGTCTGCTCTGTTACTGACCCTAATGACCTGCTGAGTAAGACAAAGTCTGCTCTGTTACTGGCCCTAATGACCTGCTGAGTAAGACAAAGTCTGCTCTGTTACTGACCCTGATTACCTGCTAAGTAAGACAAAGTCTGCTCTGTTACTGGCCCTAATGACCTGCTGAGTAAGACAAAGTCTGCTCTGTTACTGGCCCTAATGACCTGCTGAGTAAGACAAAGTCTGCTCTGTTACTGGCCCTAATGACCTGCTGAGTAAGACAAAGTCTGCTCTGTTACTGACCCTAATGACCTGCTGCGTAAGACAAAGTCTCCTCTGTTACTGACCCTGATTACCTGCTAAGTAAGACAAAGTCTCCTCTGTTACTGACCCTAATGACCTGCTGAGTAAGACAAAGTCTGCTCTGTTACTGACCCTAATTACCTGCTAAGTAAGACAAAGTCTGCTCTGTTACTGGCCCTAATGACCTGCTAAGTAAGACAAAGTCTGCTCTGTTACTGACCCTAATGACCTGCTGAGTAAGACAAAGTCCCCTCTGTTACTGACCCTAATGACCTGCTAAGTAAGACAAAGTCTGCTCTGTTACTGGCCCTAATGTTCATGTGCGTTCCTTTACTGGGAGCAGCATCACAGGACGGCCGGGTTGGTGTGTGTGTGTGCGTGTGCATGGGGCGGCGGTGGCCGTTTAACCTCGCCCTGCAGGCCCGCGGAAAGTCCAATAAAACCATGAGCCGTGAAAACCGAGCAGACAGCAAAACCCATGCCAGTATCTCTCACACACACTCTTTCTCTCTTCCTTAAATCCTGTCCTTTTTTTCCCCTTCCCATTTCATTTTGTTTCCTTGGCGAGAGAAGGGACAGGAAAAACCTAAGACACGGGCTACATTGTCACAGCTGGGACTGGGGATTGGAGGTATGGTGGGATTGGGAAGTCCTGTGGGGGTGGTTGGGTTAGTCCTGTGGGGGTGGTTGGGTTAGTCCTGGGGGGGTGGTTGGGTTAGTCTTGGGGGGGGGGGGGGGGGGGGGGGGGGGTTAGTCCTGGGGGGGGGGGTTGGGTTAGTCCCGGGGTGGGGTGGTTGGGTTAGTCCCGGGGTGGGGTGGTTGGGTTAGTCCCGGGGTGGGGTGGTTGGGTTAGTCCCGGGGTGGGGTGGTTGGGTTAGTCCTGGGGGGGTGGTTGGGTTAGTCCTGGGGGGGTGGTTGGGTTAGTCCTGGGTGGGGTGGTTGGGTTAGTCCCGGGGGGGGGGGGGGGGTGGTGGTTGGGTTAGTCCCGGGGTGGGGGGTGGTTGGGTTAGTCCCGGGGTGGGGGGTGGTTGGGTTAGTCCTGGGGGGGTGGTTGGGTTAGTCCTGGGGGGGTGGTTGGGTTAGTCCTGGGGGTTGGTTGGGTTAGTCCTGGGTGGGGTGGTTGGGTTAGTCCTGGGTGGGGTGGTTGGGTTAGTCCTGGGTGGGGTGGTTGGGTTAGTCCTGGGTGGGGTGGTTGGATTAGTCGTGGGTGGGGTGGTTGGGTTAGTCGTGGGTGGGGTGGTTGGGTTAGTCGTGGGGGTGTGGTTGCGTTAGTCCGGGGGGGGGGGGGGGTAGTCCTGGGGGGGTTGGGATAGTCCTGGGGGGGTGGTTGGGTTAGCCCTGGGTGGGGTGGTTGGGTTAGTTCTGGGGGGGTGGTTAAGTTAGTCCTGGGGGGTGGTTAAGTTAGTCCTGGGGGGGGTTGGGTTAGTTCTGTGGGGGGTGGTTGAGTTAGTCCTGGGGGGTCTAGAGTGAGAGGATCCGGCTGGTAGGGAGACTAGTCTTCTTGAGTTGGCACTGTAGATATATTCAGGCTCTCTGAGCTGCAGTACCTCTATCATAATAACTCTGAGCCATAATGCTGAGGGATGATGAGTTATGAAGTCTGCCTTCAAACTCCGTGACGGACCAGCCTTACAGACATACAGAGCTCAAAATGGCTCTGACTTACACACACGGTACTATACAGTAATGTGGGAGCTTTTCTCTCCGTGTGTGTGTGCCTGCCCTGTGTGTGTGTGTGTGTGTGTGTGCCTGCCCTGTGTGTGTGTGTGTGTGTGTGTGTGTGTGTGTGTGTGTGTGTGTGTGTGTGTGTGTGTGTGTGTGTGTGTGTGTGTGTGTGTCTAAGCAGTTTCTTTGTCGGTAAGCTTACTCTTACAAACACTGGTCATTGCAAAGCTCACAAAATCTAATTCATTCCAGGTATGTGACATGGCTGCTACCTGTCCTTAAACCTGGGGGATGGGGCGGCAGGTAGCCTAGTGGTTAGAGCGTTGGACTAGCAACCTAAAGGAATCCCCAAGCTGACAAGGAAAAATTTGTCGTTCTGCCACTGAACAAAGCAGTTAACCCACTGTTCCTAGGCCGTCATTGAAAATAAGAATTTGTTCTTAACTGACTTGCCTAGTTAAATAAAGGTAAAATAAAGTTTAAAAAAAACCCTGTTTGAAATAACCTTGTCTGTAAATTTGTTTTAAAAGGCATTAATACTGACAAAAAAAACATGTAAAAGTAACCGCTGCTTTCGAGTTTCAATTGAATGCTGCTGAGTTGCATGGAAACGTCTGAGTTTCATTAAGTGATACCCATCCCGGATCCGGGAGCATCCTCATCAAAAAAGCTGACTAGCATAGCCTAGCCTAACGGGACAGGGATATCATATAATATAATTTTCATGAAATCACAAGTCCAATACAGCAAATGAAAGATAAACATCTTGTGAATCCAGCCATCATTTCCGATTTTTAAAATGTTTTACAGCGAAAACACAATATGTATTTATATTAGCTAACCACAATAGCCAAAGACTCAACCGCATATTTTCACCATGTTTCTACCGCATAGGTAGCTATCACAAAACGGACCAAATAGAGATATAATTAGTCACTAACCAAGAAACAACTTCATCAGATGACAGTCTTATAACATGTTATACAATACATTCATGTTTTGTTCGAAAAATGTGCATATTTGAGGTATAAATCATAGTTTTACATTGCAGCTACCATCACAAATAGCACCGAAGCAGCCAGAATAATTACAGAGAGCAACGTGAAATAAACAAATACTCTACATAAAACATTTATGAAAAATACATGGTGTACAGCAAATGAAAGATAAACATCTTGTGAATCCAGCCAATATTTCAGATTTTTTAAGTGTTTTACAGCGAAAACACAATATAGAATTATATTAGCTTACCACAATAGCCAAACACACAAATGCATTTATTCACCGCAAAAGGTAGCTATCGCAAAAACCAGAAAAATATATAAAATTAATCACTAACCTTGAACAACTTCATCAGATGACAGTCTTATAACATCAGGTTATACAATACACTTATGTTTTGTTCGAAAATGTGCATATTTAGAGCTACAAATCCTGATTATACATTGTGAATAAGTAGCATCGATTCACCAGAATCTCCAGAGATATTTTGGACACTCACCTAATCTGACCAAAGAACTCATCATAAACTTTACATAAAAATACTTGTTGTATGGCAAATTAAAGATACACTGGTTCTTAATGCAACCGCCGTGTTGGATTTTTTAAAATAACTTTACCATAACAAACAGCTGGCGTTATTGCGAGACAGCGCTCGCCAAAACGGCAGAGAATAGGAATCAACATTGTCCACAGAAATACGAAATAACATCATAAATTGTTCTTACTTTTGCTGAGCTTCCATCAGAATCTTGTACAAGGAGTCCTTGGTCCAGAATAAATTGTTGTTTGGTTTAAGAATGTCCTTTTCTTCTGTCGAATTCGCACCAACAATGCTAGCCAAGGTTTATAATGTTCCCACCCTCTCTTGACGCAAAGAATGGAAAACTCCAAAAGTCCCAATAAACGTTGAATAAACTGATAAAACTTGGTTGAAAAAACCTACTTTACGATTATATTATCACATGTATCAAATGAAATCAGAGCCGGAGATATTCGCCGTGTAAACCGAAAGCTTTTCAGAAGCTAATGTCGAGCTCCGCCTCGCGCCTTGGTAGAGAAAGGAAATTCTGGACCTGCCACTCCAAAAGCTCTTGTTCGACCTCAGATCAAGCTAGACACCCCATTCCACCTTCCACTGCCTGTTGACATCTAGTGGAAGGCGTATGAAGTGCATGCATAACGATAAATATAAGGCAATTGAATAGGCAGGGCCTGAAACAGAGCCCCATTTTCAGAATTTTCACTTCCTGTCTGGAAGTTGGCTGCCAAATGAGTTCTGTTTTACTCACAGATATAATTCAAACAGTTTTAGAAACGTGAGAGTGTTTTCTATCCAATAGTAGTAATATGCATATTGTATGATCTAGAATAGAGTACGAGGCCATTTAAATTGGGCACGATTTTTTCCAAAGTGAAAATAGCGCCCCCTTATTGACAAGTTTTTTAACAGAGGGGTTCCAGAACGCACCTGTTCTGGAATTCCTCCAGAACTGCAAATCCCATAATCCTTTACTGTCAGGGAGCAAGGGCCCAGGGGGTGAGTGGCTTAGTGAAAGATTCCATGTGAAAGCCCTCCCCCCAGCATTTCCCCCCACCCATCCCCGCACAGGTAAGGATTTGGGCCGACCCTCTATTACCCCTAACTAACCTCAGTACGACTACGTACACAGCTAATACAGGGAATAAATTATCTGGATTTTTAGGTAAATATTTATTTTCTGTAAAGAGTTCTACAGAGAGATTTCAGTGACATCTCTCTAACACTCGTTATCAATACTGAATGATGACTGGAGCAGCTGACTAATTTCCCAGTGTGGCTAAGGGTTTTGAACATTGTTTGCTTGCTTGGTCATCAGGCATGCACGTACAGTACGCACGCACGAACACACACACAGGGCCAATGAACTGTCAGAAGTCATCTGCCATCGTTGCAAAATTTAGGTCCTGATGGATCCACATAATGGAGAAAATAGTTGCATTTCATCCAAAATAAGTCAACCTCTCTTTCTCTCCACCAACACAGTGTCGATTCTCTCAGGTGTGAACAAACTCAACAGGAGGGAAGGAAGGGAGCGAACAATGAAGGGGGGAATATTGGAGACGGAGAGAGAAAGAGAGCGAGTCAGCTGCTCCCTAAATCTTCTCAGGTGCGATCCAATGAGATCGAGTGAGAGAGCAGATTTGTGGAGGTTTGGTGAGTGAGTGAGTGAGTCAGAGAGAGAGAGAGAGAGGCATGTTTCTCACATGATGGAACACACTTGACAGAACAGAGAGATTAACCAATGTGTTTGACCCAGAGACAAAACATAAACAAGAGAGCCTAAACGTTTTTCCCATTCAAAAACGTCTGATTCTTTCTGGCCAATCAGACAAGGCCAACTTAGACATCACACCCCACACACCTCATCACACCCCACACCCCATCACATCACACCTCCTCACACCTCAACTATTATCCAACACCAATCAACACAAAAAAATAACTGGGTGATGAGATGGTGGGAAAGGTGGGTGAGAGGTTTCGTAACCTCAGAGTGTCATTAGAACAGCTAAAAGCATCACCTCAGTCATCCAGATGCTTAGTCACCGTAGCCGCCCGGCAACATAAACACAGGTGTGGTGATGAGTGAAGATGCACCTGAGAGCGAGACTAGTGACATCACAGCCCCGCTGGCCCCGCCTTCGAGGTGGGATGAGAAATGAAGTCATTGGGTCAAGTGAGAAGGGAGGGTGGACGGGGAGAGGGGGAAGAGGGAGAGGAAGGAGAGAGTCTTTTCAACACCAGTCATCTGGGGTATCTCTCTCCTCTTCACCTGGCCACAGTTCACCTCATGTTTAGGCTTCCTTTTATCAGCCCTCTCTCAACAGAAAAGATGGAACGAGAGAATGAAAAATGAAACAGCTCAGTCACACTGAGTAGGGCTAAGCTACGCTCTGTGAGGATGCAGGATGGAAGAATCCACTCAACAAAACCTCTTGAATGAACACCTCCAAAAGATATCTTTTAGAAAATAAACTCTTTAATACCACCAAATATATCCCATTACATTCTACAATATGATCCTTACGTGAAATACTGACTGAAACCAGATAGATGAAAGGGAAGCAGGCTGGCCGTGTATTGCGATAGTGGCTGTATGTATGTGTTGTAGGACCACCATTGACTTCCCAAATTGAATTTTCCCCCTAACCATGGCAGTATATTATTCTGTACATCTACACAGTAGACTGGATGAGAGGAATGTACACAACACAATGATGATGATAGAGGCATAGAGACAGTTTGTGAAAGTATGCCTTATCTACTTTGAAGAACTAGTAAATTATTGTCAGAGAGCTCTGCAGCATACTTAGGCAGGCTAGCTAAATAGGATGACTAAAGACAGGCCAGTATTGATAGCACAGAGAGAACGTTGTGTGGCTGGCTGCTACTGATGGGCAAAGATGAGATGATGACTTTAAGCAATGAAAAAGTATAAAGTCATCAAATAAAAACTAAGCAATATACACAACTTCAATATTTGATTATTTCATAGTAATTTCCTATTTTTCTATTGATGTCTACCCAATGTGGACCTGACAGAGGCAATGGAATATTTTCAATTGAATGTTCACTATTTTGGGCTTTGGAATTTCCATTAAAAAGCTTGAAAATCATGCTAATCTCATTATTTGTTAATGCAATTAATGTTGAAATAAAATTGTTGAAACCGGAATCGTGATTATTTTAAAATAATTGAACCGAAACGACCTAGAATATCACTAATCGCTCACCACTATCATACAGCGAGAGTACAGTACAGCAGAGGGATGTGACCTCAATCCTGAGGTTATAACTCTGATATAACCTTTTGTACTGCAGACAGGCACATTTAAAATCAGCAGGTGTGCCGATGGCTTGATACCTGAGAGCCTATACTAGTATAAAGCCCATCAGACAAACATCAAATGAGACCTACAGAGAGATTATTGACAGATGAGGCAGTTCAGTTCTGGTTAGTGATTCTGTAGGGATCACTGTGTGAGCTACTCAGTAAAGCTGCTGTGTATCTTATTACAGGGCCAATATGGAGTCCATTTACTATGTGTGCGGCATGCTAATCCCCACGCCGTATCAGCAAGGGGGCTGTGTTTGTTATGGCTAACTGGTTAAGCTAACCATTCTAGAGCTATTACCACCTAGCCGCAGTGTGAACCGTCCAGGCTGTTAGATACGGCCTGATACATTGTTTGCTTTGGTTCATGCTGGATTAGCCCAAAGGTTATTTTCCTTTCTCAACTGTCCTGAGTTCTGATTCCAGAACCTTTATACAACAGAAAAATAAGAATCCTATGTTTATTGGTGGAACAGACGGGTGTTTAAGAGACGAGGTAAGAAAATCATGAAGATAAATTCCAGCTGGGATTAACTCATCATCCTAACTAGGATCTGACCTGGGAACAGACAAAGCTTTTTGTTCACCACAACGACAGGAAGGAACGAAGGAGGAACAGATGGAGCGAGCGAGAGAGAGCGAGAGAAAGCGAGCGAGATGCTATTTGTTAACCGTGGCAACCTCATCAGAACGACAGGAAAGAAAGAAGGATATAAGGAAACCTTGGAGACAGCGGTGAGAAAGAGAGTGCGTGGTCAGGTCATCCTTTCAGTCCAGCCCTTTCCCAGCAGCCACCACACCAGACCGGAACAGTGGTGTGACAGGTGCCCAGTTAGACAGATAAAGGCCAGAAGCAATGGGACTCAATGTTCCGGGTCATTCCGGAAAACTCCCTCAGACAGGGCCAGCCAGCCAGCCTCACACACACACACGCACACGCACACACACCCTCCGCCAGGCCACGTGTGGCACGCTGGGACAAGTGTTTCCTGTATGTGGGGGTGGAGAAGGCGGTGATGTCATACGATTCTGTAGAAATGACATCATCAGCTCCCAGCTCCATTAGTGACTAATGACCCAGAGGGAGGGGAGAGGGAGGGCAGCAGGCAGGTAATGAATGGACTTTTAATATCAAACACATCCACGCACGGACACACATACAGAAACACTGCTTTGCACCGCTCATTATAGACATTGTAAGTCTGTAATGAATGAGAATACTGTCTGACCTCTGTCTGCCTTCTCTTCTTCTCTCTCCTCTACTTTGTTATTTCACACATTTCTTCAGATCAGACTCCCCCTTTTCCTGTTGAATTCCCTGGGATTTTATGAGTTTATAAAGGAAATGTGCCGTGAGGGATCGGAGTCATGACCACTACTGCCACGCACACACGCCTGCCCATGCACACATAAATACACACACACACACACACGCCTGCCCATGCACACATAAATACACACACACACGCCTGCCCATGCACACATAAATACACACACACACGCACACCTACCCGTGCACACATACACGTACACACTATCTACCCCTCCTGAGTAGTGAAAGAGGGGGAGTCCAAAACCCGCACAGTGCGATGGCCGGGGTCGTAACAGGAACCGGGGGTTCTGGGTAAACAGAGAATGGGCCAGCCAACCAAAACGCCACCCTGGGTTGAGTAACGCAGCAGCGACACGTAAAAGTGTGTGTGTGGGGGGGGACGTTTCGCCCCACAGAGGAATCTGACGAGAGCTTTAATGGTTTATGAGCAACAACAGATATAACTCAGAGCAGGAGAGGTGAGGCCAAGATACAACATCCTGCTGGAACAATGCTGTGATAGAGAGAGAGAGAGTGAGAGAAAGAGAAACTGGGGAAAGATAACACGAGAGCTGCCCAAAAGATGGAGAAGGGGTCAGGGACAGTGTGGTTGTTGCCTAAATATGGGTAGGGGCTGATGGGGTAAGGGACAGCGTGGTTGTTGT
>NC_074678.1:15948204-16064143 GCF_029448725.1 Salvelinus fontinalis
GGGTTTAGTGGGCAGTAGTTGGAGTTGGGAGGTTATAGCTGGGTTTAGTGGGCAGTAGTTGAAGTTGGGAGGTTATAGCTGGGTTTAGTGGGCAGTAGTTGAAGTTGGGAGGTTATAGCTGGGTTTAGCGGGCAGTAGTTGAAGTTGGGAGGTTATAGCTGGGTTTATCGGGCAGTAGTTGAAGTTGGGAGGTTATAGCTGGGTTTAGCGGGCAGTAGTTGAAGTTGGGAGGTTATAGCTGGGTTTAGAGGGCAGTAGTTGAAGTTGGGAGGTTATAGCTGGGTTTAGTGGGCAATAGTTGAAGTTGGGAGGTTATAGCTGGGTTTAGTGGGCAGTAGTTGAAGTTGGGAGGTTATAGCTGGGTTTAGTGGGCAGTAGTTGAAGTTGGGAGGTTATAGCTGGGTTTAGTGGGCAGTAGTTGAAGTTGGGAGGTTATAGCTGGGTTTAGCGGGCAGTAGTTGAAGTTGGGAGGTTATAGCTGGGTTTAGCGGGCAGTAGTTGAAGTTTGGAGGTTATAGCTGGGTTTAGCGGGCAGTAGTTGAAGTTGGGAGGTTATAGCTGGGTTTAGCGGGCAGTAGTTGAAGTTGGGAGGTTATAGCTGGGTTTAGTAGGCAGTAGTTGAAGTTGGGAGGTTATAGCTGGGTTTAGTGGGCAGTAGTTGAAGTTGGGAGGTTATAGCTGGGTTTAGCGGGCAGTAGTTGAAGGTGGGAGGTTATAGCTGGGTTTAGTGGGCAGTAGTTGAAGTTGGGAGGTTATAGCTGGGTTTAGCGGGCAGTAGTTGAAGTTGGGAGGTTATAGCTGGGTTTAGCGGGCAGTAGTTGAAGTTGGGAGGTTATAGCTGGGTTTAGCGGGCAGTAGTTGAAGTTGGGAGGTTATAGCTGGGTTTAGTGGGCAATAGTTGAAGTTGGGAGGTTATAGCTGGGTTTAGTGGGCAGTAGTTGAAGTTGGGAGGTTATAGCTGGGTTTAGTGGGCAGTAGTTGAAGTTGGGAGGTTATAGCTGGGTTTAGCGGGCAGTAGTTGAAGTTGGGAGGTTATAGCTGGGTTTAGCGGGCAGTAGTTGAAGTTGGGAGGTTATAGCTGGGTTTAGCGGGCAGTAGTTGAAGTTGGGAGGTTATAGCTGGGTTTAGCGGGCAGTAGTTGAAGTTTGGAGGTTATAGCTGGGTTTAGCGGGCAGTAGTTGAAGTTTGGAGGTTATAGCTGGGTTTAGCGGGCAGTAGTTGAAGTTGGGAGGTTATAGCTGGGTTTAGTGGGCAGTAGTTGAAGTTGGGAGGTTATAGCTGGGTTTAGTGGGCAGTAGTTGAAGTTGGGAGGTTATAGCTGGGTTTAGCGGGCAGTAGTTGAAGTTGGGAGGTTATAGCTGGGTTTAGTGGGCAGTAGTTGAAGTTGGGAGGTTATAGCTGGGTTTAGCGGGCAGTAGTTGAAGTTGGGAGGTTATAGCTGGGTTTAGCGGGCAGTAGTTGAAGTTGGGAGGTTATAGCTGGGTTTAGCGGGCAGTAGTTGAAGTTGGGAGGTTATAGCTGGGTTTAGTGGGCAATAGTTGAAGTTGGGAGGTTATAGCTGGGTTTAGTGGGCAGTAGTTGAAGTTGGGAGGTTATAGCTGGGTTTAGTGGGCAGTAGTTGAAGTTGGGAGGTTATAGCTGGGTTTAGTGGGCAGTAGTTGAAGTTGGGAGGTTATAGCTGGGTTTAGCGGGCAGTAGTTGAAGTTGGGAGGTTATAGCTGGGTTTAGCGGGCAGTAGTTGAAGTTGGGAGGTTATAGCTGGGTTTAGCGGGCAGTAGTTGAAGTTTGGAGGTTATAGCTGGGTTTAGCGGGCAGTAGTTGAATTTGGGAGGTTATAGCTGGGTTTAGCGGGCAGTAGTTGAAGTTGGGAGGTTATAGCTGGGTTTAGTGGGCAGTAGTTGAAGTTGGGAGGTTATAGCTGGGTTTAGTGGGCAGTAGTTGAAGTTGGGAGGTTATAGCTGGGTTTAGTGGGCAGTAGTTGAAGTTGGGAGGTTATAGCTGGGTTTAGTGGGCAGTAGTTGAAGTTGGGAGGTTATAGCTGGGTTTAGTGGGCAGTAGTTGAAGTTGGGAGGTTATAGCTGGGTTTAGTGGGCAGTAGTTGAAGTTGGGAGGTTATAGCTGGGTTTAGTGGGCAATAGTTGAAGTTGGGAGGTTATAGCTGGGTTTAGTGGGCAGTAGTTGAAGTTGGGAGTTATAGCTGGGTTTAGTGGGCAGTAGTTGAAGTTGGGAGGTTATAGCTGGGTTTAGTGGGCAGTAGTTGAAGTTGGGAGGTTATAGCTGGGTTTAGCGGGCAGTAGTTGAAGTTGGGAGGTTATAGCTGGGTTTAGCGGGCAGTAGTTGAAGTTGGGAGGTTATAGCTGGGTTTAGCGGGCAGTAGTTGAAGTTGGGAGGTTATAGCTGGGTTTAGCGGGCAGTAGTTGAAGTTGGGAGGTTATAGCTGGGTTTAGCGGGCAGTAGTTGAAGTTGGGAGGTTATAGCTGGGTTTAGCGGGCAGTAGTTGAAGTTGGGAGGTTATAGCTGGGTTTAGTGGGCAGTAGTTGAAGTTGGGAGGTTATAGCTGGGTTTAGTGGGCAGTAGTTGAAGTTGGGAGGTTATAGCTGGGTTTAGCGGGCAGTAGTTGAAGTTGGGAGGTTATAGCTGGGTTTAGTGGGCAGTAGTTGAAGTTGGGAGGTTATAGCTGGGTTTAGCGGGCAGTAGTTGAAGTTGGGAGGTTATAGCTGGGTTTAGTGGGCAGTAGTTGAAGTTGGGAGGTTATAGCTGGGTTTAGCGGGCAGTAGTTGAAGTTGGGAGGTTATAGCTGGGTTTAGCGGGCAGTAGTTAAAGTTGGGAGGTTATAGCTGGGTTTAGTGGGCAGTAGTTGAAGTTGGGAGGTTATAGCTGGGTTTAGTGGGCAGTAGTTGAAGTTGGGAGGTTATAGCTGGGTTTAGTGGGCAGTAGTTGAAGTTGGGAGGTTATAGCTGGGTTTAGTGGGCAGTAGTTGAAGTTGGGAGGTTATAGCTGGGTTTAGTGGGCAGTAGTTGAAGTTGGGAGGTTATAGCTGGGTTTAGCGGGCAGTAGTTGGAGTTGGGGGGTGTCCCAACTAGTTGGTCGGAGGTACAGTTATTGTTGGGGGGCTATAGCAGGGTCTGCGGGGCAGGTGGGGCCTTGGGGGATTTAGGGGTACAGTCGAAGTTGGGGGGCGTCCTGTGTGGTTGTTTCTGGTTGAGAAGTTAAAAGTGGGGGGCTATAGCAGGGAAGGGGGGTGGGGTCCGATGATGTTGGTCTGGGGTACAGGAGCAGGGTTTGGGGGGCTATAGCAGGGAGGTGGGGGTCCTGTGTCATTGCCCTGGGGTACAGGAGCAGGGTTTGGGGGGTGGGGTCCGATGATGGTGGTCTGGGGTACAGGAGCAGGGTTTGGGGGGCTATAGCAGGGAGGTGGGGGTCCTGTGTCATTGCCCTGGGGTACAGGAGCAGGGTTTGGGGGGGCTATAGTAGGGAGGGGGGGGATACCATGTCACTGGCCTGGGTTGCAGAGGCAGAGTTTGGGGGGCTATAGCAGGGAGGTTGGGGTCCCGTGTCGTTGGCCTGGGTTGCAGAGGCAGGGTTTGGGGGGCTATAGCAGGGAGGTTGGGGTCCCGTGTCGTTGGCCTGGGTTGCAGAGGCAGGGTTTGGGGGGCTATAGCAGGGAGGTTGGGGTCCCGTGTTGTTGGCCTGGGGTGCAGAGGCAGGGTTTGGGGAGCTATAGCAGGGCGATGGGGGTCCTGTGTCGTTGGGCTGGGGTGATGGAGCAGGGTTTGGGGGGCTATAGCAGGGCGATGGGTGTCCTGTGTTGTTGGCCTGGGTGATTGAGCAGGGTTTGGGGGGCTATAGCAGGGCGATGGGGGTCCTGTGTCGTTGGCCTGGGGTGATGGAGCAGGGTTTGGGGGGCTATAGCAGGGCGATGCGGGTCCTGTGTCGTTGGCCTGGGGTGATGGAGCAGGGTTTGGGGGGCTATAGCAGGGCGATGGGGGTCCTGTGTCGTTGGCCTGGGTGATGGAGCAGGGTTTGGGGGGCTATAGCAGGGCGATGGGGGTCCTGTGTCGTTGGCCTGGGGTGATGGAGCAGGGTTTGGGGGGCTATAGCAGGGCGATGGGGGTCCTGTGTCGTTGGCCTGGGGTGATGGAGCAGGGTTTGGGGGGCTATAGCAGTCTGTCCATGAAGCTAGTGTCGAGGCGCTGGATGAGCACGCGGATGAAGGACATCTCTTTACGCGTGTTCTCAAAGATGATGCGTGGGTCGTCTGACTGGCAACGCAGGCAGTTAGGGGCCATCACCATGGCCAGGTTGTTCACATCCATCTTAGTGATCACCACGTTGGCAGGCTGGCCAAACACCTGGAGGGAGAGAGAGAGATGATGATGGGTGTGTTTGATTGTGTGTGTGTTTGCTACCTATAGGAAGTGGGTGATGTTGAAGTTGATAGTGTGTATTTGGTACAGAGGATGAGTTTGGAGCAGATGATGTGTGTGTGTGTTACCTGTAGAAAGCGTATGAGGTAGCAGAGCACCAGCTTGTTGATGTGAGGAAGGCCCATCACTACGTTGACTGCAGCCTCAGGGTCATCATAGTGAGTGATACACTCCTCATAGAACTCATGAGGAATCAACGGCTCCTCCAACTCCCTGTACCACAACTTCAACAGAGAGGCTGGTTGGGTTGTGGGGGTGGGGTGGGAATAAGGCGAGCAGAGAGGGGGGAGAGAGAAGGGAAAAGGGGTAGAATTGGAAAAGGGAGACGGTGAGAAATAGTTATTTTTGGGCTCTAGCTATCTGTATGTACAGTGTAAGTAAATTTTTTACAAATTCATTGACAGTCCAATCAAGAGACAGAAACAGTTGACTGGCCAGACACACAGCACCCCTCTACGCACTGACACTAATGCCTTAATCACACACAGAACAGACCAGAAGAACACCATCACACTTCTCTATGTGTGAGTGTGTGCTCATCCATGTCTGTGTTGGTAATAGAGTTGTGACTGATGATGACCTCTGCCAACCTCCACACAGGATTGCTCCTTCTTTTCTGCTATGAAATCTATTTTATTGTTATTTATAAAAATTGCAGTAGTTTAGCAGTGTGTCAGTGCGTGGTGGGGGGAATGTGTGTGTGTGTGCTGAGGGTGGGTCATCCAATCATGTTGACCTGCTGCTGCAGCTCCTAACACGCTTTGGTGTTGGGGCTATTCATATTCAGAGAGAATTAGAGCACCGCAGAGAGAAGGGGGATGGCCTGGGGCTAGGGGAGTTTGGGAGAGAAGGGGGAGGGCCTGGGGCTAGGGGAGGGTTGGAGAGAAGGGGGAGGGAAACTCACAGGGAAACTTCACGGCGGGGGCGTCTGCCTGCTTGTCAGGGACCAGTGGTGTAAATCGATCCTGGTAAGAGAGCGACTCTGTACCCTCGACATTGAACTGCTTTCTGTGTCACTGCAACCTTACTATCTGCCCCGTGAGTTCCCCCAATTGTTTGTTACCGTTGTGTACATTCAACCTAAAGCTAATATAACAAAGGCATCAGAGATTATTTATAATCTGTCACAGAAACTGGAATCCATCTCCCCCGACGCACCCAAATTTATTTTAGGGGATTTTAACAACTGTACCTTGCGCAAAGTCTTGCGCACATACCATCAGTATGTGAAATGTCACACTAGGAAAAATAGGACTCTTGATTTGTGCTATGGGACAATAACGTGAGATAAAAAGACAGATACTGGTGGACAAGGAGGCATACAAGCAAAGGGTGGAGAGGACCCTCTCCTCAGGAAACGCAAGGGTGGCCTGGCAAGGGATTAAATCCATGGCTAGCGCCCCCCCATATAGGCAGGGGAAAAACCAGTGCTGACCTTGGGGGATATGAGGGCCAGAACATGGCTAATGAACTGAATGTTTTCTTCTCAAGATTTGAATCAGACAACTTCGTGTCAGAGGTAAAACAAATGGAAGCATCATTACAAATGTTTGAGAGAGTTGTTGTTCAACAGTCTGATGTTCTAAAGTTGTTCAGGGGATGTAACACATACAAAAGCCCAGGCCCAGACAAAATAAGTGGGCATGTGTTAAAGCACTGTGCTGAACAACTGGCTGGTGTTTTTACAGACATTTTCCAATCCTCACTCAACCAGCAACACGTTCCAGTATTGTGGAAAAAAATCAATAATTATAACAATTCCTAAAGTATCGAATCGAATAAATGTTTTATTTCTTATTTCTTACTATTATTATTATTATTTTTTTTTTTATTGGTGCGTAACTGTTATTGAAAGTTGTATTGTCAATCTTGTTTTGTATTTAACGCCACTTTAAATGTGTACATGACACTGCAACAAAATTTCCCGATGGGGACAATAAAGTAAGTAAGTAAGTAAGGAAGGAGGGCCTGGGGCCTGGGGCTAGGGGAGTTTGGGAGAGAAGGGGGAGGCCCTGGGGCTAGGGGAGGGTGGGAGAGAAGGGGGAGGGCCTGGGGCTAGGGGAGGGTGGGAGAGAAGGGGGAGGCCCTGGGGCTAGGGGAGGGTGGGAGAGAAGGGGGAGGGCCTGGGGCTAGGGGAGGGTGGGAGAGTAGGGGGAGGGCCTGGGGATAGGGGAGGGTGGGAGAGTAGGGGGAGGGCCTGGGGCTAGGGGAGGGTGGGAGAGTAGGGGGAGGGCCTGGGGCTAGGGGAGGGTGGGAGAGTAGGGGGAGGGCCTGGGGCTAGGGGAGGGTGGGAGAGAAGGGGGAGGGCCTGGGGCTAGGGGAGGGTGGGAGAGTAGGGGGAGGGCCTGGGGCTAGGGGAGGGTGGGAGAGAAGGGGGAGGCCCTGGGGCTAGGGGAGGGTGGGAGAGAAGGGGGAGGGCCTGGGGCTAGGGGAGGGTGGGAGAGTAGGGGGAGGGCCTGGGGCTAGGGGAGGGTGGGAGAGAAGGGGGAGGCCCTGGGGCTAGGGGAGGGTTGGAGAGAAGGGGGAGGGCCTGGGGCTAGGGGAGGGTGGGAGAGAAGGGGGAGGGCCTGGGGCTAGGGGAGGGTTGGAGAGTAGAGGGAGGGCCTGGGGCTAGGAGAGAAGGGGGAGGGCCTGGGGCTAGGGGAGGGTTGGAGAGAAGGGGGAGGGCCTGGGGCTAGGGGAGGGTGGGAGAGAAGGGGGAGGGCCTGGGGCTAGGAGAGAAGGGGGAGGCCCTGGGGCTAGGGGAGGGTTGGAGAGAAGGGGGAGGGCCTGGGGCTAGGGGAGGGTGGCAGAGAAGGGGGAGGGCCTGGGGCTAGGGGAGGGTGGGAGAGAAGGGGGGTGGGGGGTCTAGGGCTAGGAGAGGGTGCATAGCCATTACTATGTACCCGTACTCCCCATTTAAAGTGCCACCAGCAATCACTGGTGTACAGTGTGTACGGTGTGTGTGTACGCTGTGTGTATTACCTGGGATGTGTGGGTCCTCCAGGTCTGTGGGGATCTTCCATTGGTCCACTTGCAGCTTGAGAGCGTTGACCTCATCTATGTCACCTGGAACCCTGTGAGGTCAGGGGTCAGAAACACATTAGACTCCTCCTTCCTTCCTCACAGCACCCTTTACCAACCCTTTAGCTCATTCATGTATCTCTCTTCCTCCGTATGGTCTCCATTAGGTACTAGGGCCCAGATTAACAAAATCTTCTTCAGACATTTCTTCTTAACTGACTTTTTTCCTTAACTATTTTATGTTCTTGTGCTATTTCTTCTGTTTCTCCTGTTAAGGAGAAATTAGATTCTTGAAAATAAAGTTGTTGGAAATGAATTCCAAGATAGCTAAACCATTGTCTTAAACTCAGGGCTCATGAAAGCAATTGAACCTGTTAATTCACACACAAACTTCATCTGAAAGTTTCAGTATTGATTATTTTAAACCCAAGAACATGATTTAGAACAGTAATATCAGTATGAAATATGCTAACATGATTGCCATTGCTAGCTAGATAGCTAGCTGAAACGGTTGCCTAACAACAAGAAGATATTTGAGAAGTTTGTAAGAAAATCATTACATCTTAAGATATTGTTGAGGAATTGCACTTACGAACTATCTTATGAACTTCTTTTTTTTTTTTCATAAGAAGTTTCTTAAAGTTTTGCGTAAGAAGTGTTTTGTGAATCTGGGCCCAGGACCTTCACTGACAGACATGTCTAATACTACTAACGCCTCCCTCCTTCCCTTTACCCCAATTCCACTCCTCCCTCTCGCCCTCCCTACCTCTCTCCCTAGTGTTAGTGAGTGAGAGGTAGGTACTGACCTGAAGATGCCCTCTATTTGGTCTCCATTAAGACCCAGGACCTCCTCAGAGAGGCGTGTCTGGACCCAGGGCAGCTGACTGTCGGGGTAACGCTCCTTCTGCAGTGACATCACTTCCTCCAGGGAAGAGCCAAACATGGAGGGGCTGAAGATGGCGTTCCTGGCGTGTTTGATCTCCTCCAGACACGGCTTCTGCAACCCCTGGATTACAACACAGGCAGATACATCAATCAATATATCAATTAATCAATCAATCAAATGTATTTTATGAAGCCCTTTTTACTTCAGCAGTTGTCACAAAGTGCTTAAAGTTATCCGGCCTAAATGCCAAAGAGCATGCAATGCAGAGGCAGAAGCAGAGTGGCCTGGAAAAGTTCTCTAGAAGGAAGGAACCTAGAGAGGAACCAGGTTCAGAGAGGTGGCCCATCATTTTCGGGTAGAGATTTAGAGAGATTTACATTTGTTTTCTTCTATAAACTAGGGTACCAGTGAGGATTTCCTACACTGTACATTAAGATACAAAAGGGGGAACATGGCTATATTCAATACAATTCACAAGTTGATTTAAAACCTATGTTTAACCCTTTATCATGGTTGGTTTTTCAGCGGCAGGGACTGGGAGACTAGTCAGGATTGAGGCAAAATGAACGGAGCAAAGTACAGAGAGATCCTTGATGAAAACCTGCTCCAGAGCGCTCAAGACCTCAGACTGGGGAGAAGTTTCACCTTCCAACAGGACAACGACCCTAAACACACAGCCAAGACAATACAGGAGTTGCTTCAGGACAAGTCTCTGAATGTCCTTGAGTGGCCCAGCCAGTGCCCGGACTTGAACCCGATCTAACATCTCTGGAGACCTGAAAATAGCTTTGCAGCAACGGTCCCCATCCAACCTGAGAGAGCTTGAGAGGATCTGCAGAGAAGAATGGGAGAAGCTCCCCAAATACAGGTGTGCCAAGCTTGTAGCATCATACCCAACAAGACTCAATGCTGTAATCGCTGCTAAAGTTGTTTCAACAAAGTACTGAGTAAAGGGTCTGAAAACTTATGTAAATGTGATATCACTTTTTTTTTATTTTTTATAAATTAACAAAAATGAACAGTTCTGCCATAATATAACACTACGGCTCTTGAGGCGAAGCCCAAAGTCACATATTACACACTATATTTAGCAACTGCGTGTTTACTGAAAAATAATGGTATGACCTTCATAAATGTATCTAAATTAATTATTTAGAAACTGAAAATAAGTATGAAAATATCTACAAGTTAATAAGAAATATGTTGGATTCAAGTCTCCATCTCAACCAAAAAGAAAATTTAAAGAATATGATTAAATCAAATCAAACTGTATTAAAGTGCATTTAAAGTTTGATTTGATTTATTCCTATTCTTTAACTTGGTGAATCAAACATATCAATTATGCATTTAAAGGGGAAAAGAGAGCATGGTTAAAGGATGGGGAAAAGGGAAGAGAGAGAGAGAGGGATAGAAAGTGAGAGCGTTCAGTGGGTTTGCTCTTCCTTCACAAGGGCATAATCAGTACTATTAATCCCCCCGGTAGAGGCTCTGCTCTGGGGTTAATACCAGTCAAACACTGTGCCTCAGGCTACATGCTGCATTCAGGGTGTGTATATGTGTGAGTCCACCAAGTGACAAACTGTCTCTATTACCACCCTGCAGAGATGCTGGCACATGCTACATGCCTCACACACGCTATGCCAACCACCAGTGCCCGCTATCAGAGGCTGACATCGCCACGGGTGATAGGAGACAGGAGCACACACACACACACACACACACACACACACACACACACACACACACACACACACACACACACACACACACACACACACACACACACACACACACACACACACACACACACACACACACACACACACACAAACATTTAATTACACTACCCACCACTATCAATCCATATTTTCACTCTTTCATTCCCTGTCTATTTGTCTTCTTCCCTCTCCATCCCAGTCAATTCCTCTCCACTGCTCCTTTGCTCTGATCCTCCCTCTATCCCTTGGTCTCACTCTCCATCTGTCTTTCCTCTGTCCCTCATCTGCCCTTTCCTTCAGTTCAGCCCACTGTCTGTTTCTGCCTCAAAAGATAGTGTAGACAGCAGATGACCGCTCCACTGGCCCTCTCCTGTGGTCAGAAAGAGAGAAGCACCATTCCATGACAGGAAGTAGAATTATTGCTCCATGGTCACATTGGGGCCTGTTTGAGAGGATGTCATGTTAGCAAACATTCAAATAAAAATGTATTGTGATGTATAACTGATATTATTGTTTGTCAGATAGAATAAAGAATCACGTCAACTCTATTCATTCTATTTCAATCTCCAATATTCAAAATATTTCACATGAACTGAGCTAGATGTAGCCCACTGGGCACAAACTGGTTAAATCAATGTTGTTTCACCTAATTTGTCAACGTATTGTGATGTGGAATCTACCCGGAAAATACATTGAATTAGAAAAAAGTAATTAGCGTAAACTATTGTTAAGAGGATAACATTTCAACCACAGGATTATGTCATCATGGTAACCAACTTTCAAAATAGACAAACCTTGCATAAAATATGTTGAATTTGTACCTTTGAAACAACGTAGGGCTGGGCGGTATACCGTATTTTACTATATACCGGCATTGATGAACGGACCGGTTTGGGTTTTTACTTTACCTTCTATACCGGTATTTGAATGTTTGGTTTGTAAAATGTGATACGCCGTGTGTAATGTCCATTTGTATAGTTTACTCCACTACTTGAGTCATCCCTCTCTGCTCTCTCAATTCAATTCAATTCAAGGGGCTTTATTGGCATGGGAAACATATGTTTACATTGCCAAAGCAAGTGGAGTAGATAATATACAAAAGTGAAATAAACAATAAAAATGAACAGTAAACATTACACTCACAGAAGTTCCAAAAGAATAAAGACATTACAAATGTCATTTTATGTATATATACAGTGTGGTAACGATGTACAAATGGTTAAAGTACAAAAGGGAAAATAAATAAGCATAAATATGGGTTGTATTTACAGTGGTGTTTGTTCTTCACTGGTTGACCTTTTCTTGTGGCAACAGGTCACAGGTCTCTCTCTCTCTCCATGCCACTTTCCACACAGACCTAGTGTTGCTTGACCATGAGACACTTGCGTTCACAATGTTGATGACAACGATGTTGTTTCCACTTTGATCTTAATATAAATCCACAAGCGTCTATAATTACAATATTAGTTTGTATTTCTTACATCTGCAAACAGCTAGTTTGTATTTTCTTAGCAAGTTAAGCTAAATCGTGTTAGCCACTAATGCTAATCGCTAGTTAGCTGGCTAGGTAACAAGCTAATAAAAGTTGTGAGTTAGAGCAAACGTAGCTAGCTAATACAGCCTTATACCAGTGCTGCTGGAGGCTTAAATCAGCATGTTGTTTGTGCAACAGTATCTTCTAAATCAAAGAGGAATAGGCAAAGCATGAATATGTTGGCTACATGAATAAAGATTTCATGTAGCCAAAGATTATAGGGTCCCCTAGGAAACACAGAACATCACTTTGGTTTCTACCCTGTCACCATAACTCATCCATGGCATTTTCATTCGTTGTCATGTCAAACAACACTGTATTCAAAGTGCCCACTACTTTTTATATTCTAACTATAGAATTAGAATAAACTTTATATTTCCATGATTCCAAAAGTTCAACAAGTGTTTTGATCTAAATCGCAATTGCAACATTTGGTTAGAAATAAGGACTCGTTTTCAAATCAAATCAAATTTTATTTGTCACATACACTTGGTTAGCAGATGTTAATGCGAGTGTAGCGAAATGCTTGTGCTTCTAGTTCCGACAATGCAGTAATAACCAACAAGTAATCTAATCTAACAATTCCACATCTACTACCTTATACACATAATTTCCATCAATTCCCATTATTAAAGTGGCTGGAGTGGAGTCAGTATGTTGGCAGCAGCCACTCAATGTTAGTGGTGGCTGTTAAACAGTCTGATGGCCTTGAGATAGAAGCTGTTTTTCAGTCTCTCGGTCCATGCTTTGATGCACCTGTACTGACCTCGCCTTCTGGATGATAGCGGGGTGAACAGGCAGTGGCTCGGGTGGTTGTTGTCCTTGATGATCTTTATGGCCTTCCTGTGACATCGGGTGGTGTAGGTGTCCTGGAGGGCAGGTAGTTTGCCCCCGGTGATGCGTTGTGCAGACCTCACTACCCTCTGGAGAGCCTTACGGTTGTGGGCGGAGCAGTTGCCGTACCAGGCGGTGATACAGCCCAACAGGATGCTCTCGATTGTGCATCTGTAGAAGTTTGTGAGTGCTTTTGGTGACGAGCCAAATTTCTTCAGCCTCCTGAGGTAAAAGAGGCGCTGCTGCGCCTTCTTCACAACGCTGTCTGTGTGGGTGGACCAATTCAGTTTGTCCGTGATGTGTACACCGAGGAACTTAAAACTTTCCACCTTCTCCACTACTGTCCCGTCGATGTGGATAGGGGGGTGCTCCCTCTGCTGTTTCCTGAAGTCCACAATCATCTCCTTTGTTTTGTTGACGTTGAGTGTGAGGTTATTTTCCTGACACCACACTCCGAGGGCCCTCACCTCCTCCCTGTAGGCCGTCTCGTCGTTGTTGGTAATCAAGCCTACCACTGTAGTGTCGTCCTCAAACTTGATGATTGAGTTGGAGGCGTGCATGGCCACGCAGTCGTGGGTGAACAGGGAGTACAGGAGAGGGCTCAGAACGCACCCTTGTGAGGCCCCAGTGTTGAGGATCAGCGGGGTGGAGATGTTGTTACCTACCCTCACCACCTGGGGGCGGCCCGTCAGGAAGTCCAGGACCCAGTTGCACAGGGCGGGGTCGAGACCCAGGGTCTCGAGCTTGATGACGAGTTTGGAGGGTACTGTGGTGTTAAATGCTGCGCTGTAGTCGATGAACAGCATTCTCACATAGGTATTCCTCTTGTCCAGATGGGTTAGGGCAGTGTGCAGTGTGGTTGCGATTGCGTCATCTGTGGACCTATTGGGTCGGTAAGCAAATTGGAGTGGGTCTAGGGTGTCAGGTAGGGTGGAGGTGATATGGTCCTTGACTAGTCTCTCAAAGCACTTCATGATGACGGAAGTGAGTGCTACTGGGCGGTAGTCGTTTAGCTCAGTTACCTTAGCTTTCTTGGGAACAGGAACAATGGTGGCCCTCTTGAAGCATGTGGGAACAGCAGACTGGGATAAGGATTGATTGAATATGTCCTTAAACACACCAGCCAGCTGGTCTGCGCATGCTCTGAGGACGCGGCTGGGAATCTGGGCCTGCAGCCTTGCGAGGATTAACACGTTTAAATGTTTTACTCACCTCGGCTGCTGTGAAGGAGAGCCCGCAGGTTTTGGTAGCGGGCCATGTCAGTGGCACTGTATTGCCCTCAAAGCGAGCAAAAAAGTTATTTAGTCTGTCTGGGAGCAAGACATCCTGGTCCGCGATGGGGCTGGTTTTCTTTTTGTAATCCGTGATTGACTGTAGACCCTGCCACATACCTCTTGTGTCTGAGCTGTTGAATTGCGACTCTACTTTGTCTCTATACTGGGACTTAGCTTGTTTGATTGCCTTGCGGAGGGAATAGCTACACTGTTTGTAGTCGGTCATGTTTACGGTCACCTTTCCCTGGTTAAAAGCAGTGGTTCGCGCTTTCAGTTTCACGCGAATGCTGCCATCAATCCACGGTTTCTGGTTTGGGAATGTTTTAATCGTTGCTGTGGGTACGACATCGTCAATGCACTTTCTAATGAACTCGCTCACCGAATCAGCTTATTCGTCATTATGGGGTATTGTGTGTAAATTGATGGGGAAAAACATTTATTTAATCCATTTTAGAATAAGGCTGGAAAAAGTCAAGTGGTCTGAATACTTTCCAAATGCATTGTATATAGTTTTTTTTGGGGGGGGGGGGGGGACCCTGGTCCGTAATGACCCCGTTCTCGGTCCGGATCCGGCCCGCCAGTTGAGTAAGGGGGGTCTAGACTCTGATGTTGTAGCATCTCTGAGGCAACACACCCACGGTGTAGTGTTTGGTACACAGATAGGCATAGAGAGGTGGACATACAGAGAGTTACTAAGACATAGAGAGAGTTACTAGGACATAGATAGAGTTACTAGGACATAGAGAGAGTTACTAGTAAATAGATAGAGTTACTAGGACATAGAGAGAGTTACTAAGATATAGATAGAGTTACTAGGACGTAGAGAGAGTTACTAGGATGTATTTTTGTATTTGTATTTATTATGGATCCCCATTAGCTGCTGCCAAAGCAGCAGCTACTCTTCCTGGGGTCCAGCAAAAGTAAGGCAGTTTTTACCATTTTAAAACATTACAATACATTCACAGATTTCACAACACACTGTGTGCCCTCAGGCCCCTACTGCACCACTACCACATATCTACAGTACTATATCCATGTGTATGTACGTTATCATATGTGTGTGTGTGTGTGTGTGTGTGTATGCATGCGTGTGTGTGTGTGTGTGTGTGTGTGTGTGTGTGTGTGTGTGTGTGTGTGTGTGTGTGTGTATGCATGTGTCTGTGCCAATGTTTGTGTTGCTTCACAGTCCCTCCTGTTCCATAAGGTGTTTTTTTAATCTGTTTTTGAAATCTAATTGTACTGCTTGCGTCAGTTACTTGATGTGGAATAGAGTTCCATGTAGTCATGGTTCTACGTAGTACTGTGTGCCTCGCATAGTCTGTTCTGGACTTGGAGACTGTGAAGAGACCTCTTGTGACATGTCTTGTGGGGTATGTATTGTGTCCGAGCTGTGTGCCAGTAGTTTAGACAGACAGCTCGTGCATTCAACATGTCAATACTTCTCATAAATAAAAGTAGTGATGAAGTCAATCTCCCATCCACTTTCAGCCAGGAGAGATTGACATGCATATTATTAATATTAGCTCTCTGTGTACATCCAAGGGCCAGCCGTGCTGCCCTGTTCTGAGCCAATTGCAATTTTTCTAAGTCACTGTTTGTGGCACCTGACCACATGACTGAACAGTTGTCAAGGTGCGACAAAACTAGGGCCTGTAGGACCTGCCTTGTTGATAGTGTTGTTAAGATGATTATTATAGACAGACTTCTTCCCATCTTAGCTACTACTGCATCAATAGGTTTTGACCATGACAGTTTACAATCTAGGGTTACTCCAAGCAGTTTAGTCTTCTCAACTTGCTCAATTTTCACGTACTTTATTACAAGACTTAGTTGAGGTGTAGGGTTTAGTGAGTGTTTTGTTCCAAATACAATGCTTTTAGTTTTAGAAATATTTAGGGCTAACTTATTCCTCGCCACCCACTCTGAAACTAACTGCAGCTCTTTGTTAAGTATTGCAGTCATTTCAGTCGCTGTAGTAGACTTCATGGACCTTGTTTCTTAGGCTACATATGTTAAAAAGGGCTATTTTTAGCACTTTTCTGGGTTGCTTGATTGTTTTTAATGCTTTACTGGGAAGCTTATCGGAGGTAGACTTACTCATGTTATTTACATTGGAGCTGATAGTGCAGGGTGAGCTGCATAAAGTAGTCTTCCTACTATTGCACACCGCCTCAGTGCTAACAGTGTAACTCTGGTTTATAGGCTCATGATTACTGCTTACAATAGCTGTAGGATAAACAGATGTATTTGGTGCAGTTAGGGGTACATAAATTAAATTACTTACATTGTGTTTCCCAATGCCCCTGAGATCATGTTCATTTGATGCAGCATTATGACGACTCATTGTCACAATGGTAGGGTCTTGGATCATTTACCAGTCATTGTTTCAACCCAGCCTTGAAATGCATGGACAGAGTCCAGGAGCCAAGATGATTTTGACGGACTCCGTCATTCCTGGAGAGAATCTTCTGTTTCCAGAAAGTGTCAAAGTTATCAATAAAAGTGACTCCAGCAGAGCTAAAGTAGCAGAGCTACTTTTTAAAATATATTTTTAATATATAATTTTACCCCCTTTTTCTCCCCAATTTTCGTGGTATACAATTGTTAGTAATTACTATCTTGTCTCATCGCTACAACTCCCGTATGGGCTCGGGAAAGATGAAGTTCAAAAGCCATGCGTCCTCCGAAACACAACCCAACCAAGCCGCACTGCTTCTTAACACAGCGCGCTTCCAACCCGGAAGCCAGCCGCACCAATGTGTCGGAGGAAACACCATGCACCTGGCAACCTTGGTTAGCGCACACTGTGCCCGGCCCGCCACAGGAGTCACTGGTGCGCGATGGGACAAGGATATCCCTACCGGCCAAACTCCCCCCAAACTGGATGACGCTAGGCCAATTGTGCGTCGCCCCACACAGCGGCAGGATTAAAACCTCACGGTCGCGGCCGGCTGCGACAGAGCCTGGGCGCGAACCCAGAATCTCTGGTGGCACAACTAGCGCTGCGATGCAGTGCCCTAGACCACTGCGCCACCCGGGAGGCATAGCTACGGTAGTCTTTTAGCCAGATGTGTAATGCCAGCAGTCTGCTGAATCTTTCACATCCGCGGCCCAACGATGGTACTGGACCTGAAATTATTGGCCGTTTTTTGTAGTATTTTAATGCTAAAATCAGTTCTATAAAATCAATTTTCAAATGTTCCGAGCTTGCCCTCCTGATGTCGTTAGACCCCACATGGACTCCGACAGTGTCAGCTCCCGGCATCTGTGGTAGAACAGTCGGAAGCAGCCTTGCTATGTCCTGTACTCGTGCTCCTGGGTAACACAGGGTTTTTGCCTTGGGGACCGAGATGTTTCTCACCATAGAGCTATCTATGATGACAGCTGGTGATGTTGAATGGGCCAGTCTCTCAGGCAGCCTCACTGTCTGGTGGGGCTGGGAGCTCCGAGGATTTGTACCCAAGGTAGAAGGCACCGGAGAGGGAAACAGAGCCGAGGACGAAGGTACCTCCGGATCTGATCTTGATTGGGAAGCCACCACGGACGAAGGCGCCGGACCCTCTGGAGCCAGGGAGGCAAAGCTGTTTCTGGTCTGTGTCAGTTCCAGGCTCAACATCTCCACGGAGACCCCCGTTGCCAGAGGACGCCTTCTTCAACTTCCACGGCGAGTGACGTACCTCCATGGCTGATTGGGTCGAGATCATCTCCGTTCTTCAGGGAAGGGGAGACCCCTTCGGGGATGGAACCCTGCTGAGCACCGGCCAGTCGGCTGTGGAGAGCAAAACTTCCACCAGACTGGGGTGGAAGAAAAATAAAAAGTAGGTGGGCGTGGGTTCCCCAGTAGCTATGTAGGTTTGCTACTTGCTTGCTAAGAGTAGCTACTTCGCTCCTGTAGTCCTCCGCAAGCAAGCAGTTGCTACATTGAAAGTCAACACAGTCCACATTGTCCCGGAACAAAGCAAAGTAAACACAGCTCCTGCAACGTTGGAAACGTTCAATAAGGGCTTCCATTTGAGACCGCCGAGCCAGCTAAGTTAGCTGGGCTTTCGCATCTCTCCCCTTATACGGCCTCTGGCAGGAATCCCGGGACAGATAGCAGCGCTCACAGGAATTTAGCCCAACAGAGCGGCAGGATTCAAAATAAAATACAAGTATATAAAAACACTGTCAGCTTTTAAACCGAGGTCTTGAGTTCAGATTTCAGCGTTCGACAAACCTCAAAGAGAGGTTTCTAGGGCATTCAAAAGGTCAGAGTAGAGATCAGTACTGGACACCACACACTGGGCAAAGACTGGTTGAATCAACGTTGTTTCCATGTCATTTCAACCAAAAAATGTAATGTGACGTCGTTGAATCAATGTGGAAAACTGATTGGATTTGAAAAAAGTTATCAATTTAAGGGAATTGTGACCTTTTTTCCCTCAACATTTAACTGAAATCCAATGACGTGGTGACATTTTTTGTTGATTTCACGTTGAATTCATGTTAGTTGACAACTCAACGAAATGTACACTGCTGAAAAAAATAAAGGGAACACTAAAATAACACATTCTAGATCTGAATGAATGAAATATTCTTATTAAATACTTTTTTCTTTACATAGTTGAATGTGCTGACAACAAAATCACACAACAATTATCAATGGAAATCAAATTTATCAACCCATGGAGGTCTGGATTTGGAGTCACACTCAAAATTAAAGTGGAAAACCACACTACAGGCTGATCCAACTTTGATGTAATGTCCTTAAAACAAGTCAAAATGAGGCTCAGTAGTGTGTGTGGCCTCCACGTGCCTGTATGACCTCCCTACAACGCCTGGGCATGCTCCTGATGAGGTGGCGGATGTTCTCCTGAGGGATCTCCTCCCAGACCTGGACTAAAGCATCCGCCAACTCCTGGACAGTCTGTGGTGCAACGTGGCGTTGGTGGATGAAGCGAGACATGAATTCCCAGATGTGCTGAATTGGATTCAGGTCTGGGGAACGGGCGGGCCAGTCCATAGCATCAATGCCTTCCTCTTGCAGGAACTGCTGACACACTCCAGCCACATGAGGTCTAGCATTGTCGTGCATTAGGAGGAACCCAGGGCCAACCGCACCAGCATATGGTCTCACAAGGAGTCTGAGGATCTCATCTCGGTACCTAATGGCAGTCAGGCTACCTCTGGCGAGCACATGGAGGGCTGTGCGGCCCCCCAAAGAAATGCCACCCCACACCATGACTGACCCACCGCCAAACCGGTCATGCTGGAGGATGTTGCAGGCAGCAGAACGTTCTCCACGGTGTCTCCAGACTCTGTCACATGTGCTCATGTGCTCAGTGTGAACCTGCTTTCATCTGTGAAGAGCACAGGGCTCCAGTGGCGAATTTGCCAATCTTGGTGTTCTCTGGCAAATGCCAAACGTCCTGCACAGTGTTGGGCTGTAAGCACAACCCCCACCTGTGGACGTCGGGCCCTCATACCACCCTCATGGAGTCTGTTTCTGACCGTTTGAGCAGACACATGCACATGTGTGGCCTGCTGGAGGTCCTTTTGCAGGGCTCTGGCAGTGCTCCAGCTGCTCCTCCTTGCACAAAGGCGGAGGTAGCGGTCCTGCTGCTGGGTTGTTGCCCTCCTACGGCCTCCTCCACGTCTCCTGATGTACTGGCCTGTCTCCTGGTAGCGCCTCCATGCTCTGGACACTACGCTGACAGACACAGCAAACCTTCTTGCCACAGCTCGCATTGATGTGCCATCCTGGATGAGCTGCACTACCTGAGCCACTTGTGTGGGTTGTAGACTCCGTCTCATGCTACCACTAGAGTGAAAGCACCGCCAGCATTCAAAAGTGACCAAAACATCAGCCAGGAAGCATAGAAACTGAGAAGTGGTCTGTGGGCACCACCTGCAGAACCACTCCTTTATTGGGGGTGTCTTGCTAATTGCCTATAATTTCCACCTTTTGTCTATTCCATTTGCACAACAGCATGTGAAATTTATTGTCAATCAGTGGTGCTTCCTAAGTGGACTGTTTGATTTCACAGAAGTGTGATTGACTTGGAGTTACATTGTGTTGTTAAGTGTTCCCTTTATTTTTTTGAGCAGTGTATATCAAAACTAGACGATGAACTGAAGTCTGTGCCCAGTGGGCAGTAGAGAGAGGCCATTATATTACAGCCCATTTAAACCAGTGGAGTGGCCTGATAATGATTGGTACTGGTCTAAAACCGACAGCTAACTGGGCGTGTACCGATCGGAACTGGTTTAGTGAGTCAGTTAGTGTTTTTTAGGATAGATGAGGATAGATGAACAACGGAATGGAACGTCCCCTAGGAGATGGTTTCCATGACACCCAACCTTCCCTCCTCACCCTCCCAGCCTTACCCCCTTCTCTCTCGCACACACACACACACACACACACACACACACACACACACACACACACACACACACACACACACACACACACACACACACACACACACACACACACACACACACACACACACACACACACACACACACACACACACACACACACACACACACACACACACACACACACACACAGCCGTCTCTGTCTGGGAGCCTGGTAAACAGAGGCAGACTGTAGAGTTGTGAACTGGTATAAAAACACTCAGAAGATACATTTGCCTAAAGGGCCCCTGTAATTGGTGGACTAGTTAAGAAGCATGTGAGCATGTGTGTGTTTTATGTGTGCTTGTGCGAGCGTGTGTGTGCGAGCGTGTGGGCGGATACGCATGTGTGTGTGCCGTGTTGTCCCAGCAGTCTCAGCAGGACTCCTGCTCCAGACATTTACATTAATAATACATTACATTTTGTACACCGCTTGCTGAAACAATAACTAAATTAAGACAAATACACACAATTAGCTTATCCTCTCATTCACCTATTATTATCTGACCCTGCTGGTCATCAATGAGCGTTTGAACATCTTGAAGAACAATCTGGCTTTAATGGCCATGTAGTCTTATAATCTTCACCCGGCACAGCCAGAAGAGGACTGGCCACCCCTCAGAGCCTGGTTCCTCTCTAGGTTTCTTCCTAGGTTCCTGCCTTTCTAGGGAGTTTTTCTAGCCACAGTGCTTCTACATCTGCATTGCTTGTTGTTTGGGGTTTTAGGCTGGGTTTCTGTATAAGCACTTTGTGACATCTGCTGATGTAAAAAGGGCTTCAAAAATACATTTGATTTATCTACTTATTAATATTCAAAAAATAAGAGCCTCAAGCAATACAAGTCAACGGTGACATACCGTTGAATGTGTGTGTGTGTGTGTGTGTAGTGTGTGTGTGTGCGTGTTATGTGTAAGTAGCATGTCATTGTGCCCCATATTCCCCTCCCATTCCCATCCCTGGGAGCATTCCGATATGGAATTCTTAATCAGATGGCGGTGGGGTACGCCGTGTTATCAGGGTGTGCACAGTGTGTCTCTTTGTGTGTGTGTGCGTATCCGTGAGTGTGTTTGTCTGTGTGTGTGTGTGGAGTGCATGAGGAGGGGTGTTAATTAAGTGGAGTGTGTTGTTGCCGTAGGGATGGCTAGTAGTTAACTACATAGACCTCGTTACTCCCCTTGGTTACTGTGCTCTCAGCCAATTAACAGCAAGCTAACTAACACTGCGCTAACTGCGCTACGGCTAACAGGGGAGGAAGACAAACAGACTTGCCCCCCAGACACAGCCCCGCCAGGCACAGAGACAACAGACAGACATCCCAGGAGAGGAAGATTAGAAAGAAGAGGAAAAAAACAGGGAATAACCGAGCACATACCTTCTTAGCTCCGGTCAGAGCAGCCTTCTGCAGTTTACGGTAACAGTATTTGGCATAGCCGCTGATCGCCACTCCTGGAAAAATAACACACACACAGAGGTTAGTCGTTAGATCATACAGTAACGTGTTGTAATTACCGAAGAGAAGTGAACTCAAAACACTGGTACAGGAAGGAAACAGAGATAATACACACACACACACACACACACACACACACACACACACACACACACACACACACACACACACACACACACACACACACACACACACACACACACACACACACACACACACACACACACACACACACACACACACACACACACACAATAGTTCATTGCTGGAGGGTAACACTGGTCTAATTCTGGAAACACACCATACTGCTCCAGGCCACTGCCCTCCTGACCCTACAAGAACACACGCACACAAACACACATACACTGACACAATGTTCAACCATCAAGTTCCTATTCTCTACATAGTTACATACACACAACAGCAGGATTTCACTGAGGTAACAGTCCTAGCAGTTACCAGTTACCCTACACTAATGTAAAAAGACTGAACTGATGTCCAGGACTCTCCCCTTAGAGAGACTGCAGTGCAGATAGATGTAATATGGGTCAGAGAGGAGAGGTGGAGGGAGAACCTCCTTTCAATCAGACAACAAAATGATCTAGTAAAATGAATTAGTAGACACCCATATGAAAAGTATACTAGTATACTATGCTCTAAATACTGTAGTATTACTATATTTATAGTATACTTTTTACATAAACACTTTTTGTAGTGTTTATGTGGACATCACTGTAGTACACTGTAGTAAAGTTTACTATAGTATAAACACTAATATTACTATAGTAAAAACTATATTATAAACTGGGTGGTTCGAGCCCTGAATGTTGATTAGCTGAAAGCAGTGGTATATTAGACCGTATACCATGGGTGTGACAAAACATGTATTTTTACTACTCTAATTACATTGGTAACCAGTTATAATAGCAATAAGGCAACCTGGGAGTGTGTGATATATGGCCAACATACCACGGCTAAGGGCTGTGTCCAGGCACTCCGCATCGCGTCGTGCATAAGAACAGCCCTTGGCCGTGATATATAGGCCATATACAACACCCCTTCGTGCCTTATTGCTTAAGTATACACTACCTTTGAAAAGTTTGGGGCACTTAGACATTTCCTTGTTTTTGAAAGAAAGCAAATTTTTTGTCCATTAAAATAACATCAAGTTGATCAGAAATATAGTGTAGACATTGTTAATGTTGTAAATAACTACTGTAGCTGGAAACAGCTGATTTTTAATGGAATATCTACATAGGCGTACAGAGGCCCATTATCAGCAACCATCCCTCCTGTGTTCCAGTGGCACGTTGTGTTAGCTAATCCAAGTTTATCATTTTGAAAGGCTAATTGATCATTAGAAAACCCTTTCGCAATTATGTTAGCACAGCTGAAAACTGTTGTTCTGATTAAAGAAGCTATAAATCTGGCCTTCGTTAGACTAATTCAGTATCTGGAGCATCAGCATTTGTGGGTTTGATTACAGGCTCAAAATAGCCAGAAACAAAGAACTTTCTTCTGAAACTCATCAGTCTATTCTTGTTCTGAGAAATGAAGGTTATTCCATGTGAGAAATTGCCAAGAAACTGAAGATCTCGTACAACGCTGTGTACTACTCCCTTCACAGAACCGAGCAAACCGTCTCTAACCAGAATATAAAGAGGAGTGGGAGGCCCCGGTGCACAACTGAGCAAGAGGACAAGTACATTAGACTATCTAGTTTGAGAAACAGACAACTCACAAGCCCTCAACTGGCAGCTTTATTAAATAGTACACACAAAACACCAGTCTCAACGTCTGTGTGCACCATTAAAATGCATAGCCACAGCCAGCTAGCCACCACACACACATGCACGTAACCACACACTTCACACACTATCTCTCATCCCACCTTTAGTATCGTTGAGGGGGTCCATGTGTCTGTAGATGTATCCCTCCAGGTAGGAGTGGAAGCGAGGTGTAGGCGGGAAGAAGGCCAGACACACAGCCATGAGCTCCCAGCCCCTCTCCAGACTATCATAGCGGAAGTTCTCTGTGAGAAGTAGTGGATGAGGTTAGTGTTCATTTGACTTCAGGTTGACTGCGCATCAAGCCTGTGTCTAATGAATGAATAGATTTGTTAATTATGTGTCCAGTAGTTTACACACTGTTAGTGTTATACAGTGTGTGTGCACGTAGCTGTGTGTGTTCAGGGGTAAAGCTGGCCGTGTGTGTGTGTGTGTGTGTGTCTGTGTGTGTGAGCGTGTGTGTGTCTGTGTGTGTACCTGTAGTCTGACGACACAGCTGAATGTAGAGTTCATCACGAAGACCCTGGCTGCTCCAACCACGCACTGCCACCTGGGAAGAAAAGAGAGGGAGGGGTAGAAGAAAGAGAGAAAGGACAGGGAAGGGGGAGAAGGGAATTATTAAAAGTCACATATGTTTACATGATGTGCAGAATTAATAAACTGAAGGACAATTGAAGCATAAATGCATAAAAGAACAGAGTAAAAAAGTAGAGAAGTGAGAAGCAACACAGTGAAAGTAGATTCAAAGAGAGACATGAACAAGTAGATAGAAGCAGAGAACGGAGAGGGATAATAAAAGGGTCTGTGCAGACCTCTAGGGCGATGTTCAGGGGGCCAGTCTTGGCGCGAAAGAGAGAGAGAAAGACAGAGAGGAAATGAGGAGGGGTGGAATCATTAAGTCATGTTTATTTCCTTGATGCACAAAATCAGAAACTGAAGATAAATTGAAGCTTAAAGCACATAAAATGACACATGGCTGCAGAAGGGGAGACAATGGCTGAGTCCAAAATGGCACCCTTTCCCCTTAAAGTGCATTACTTTTGACCAGGGTCCATAAGGGCTCTGGTCAAAAGTAGTGCACTATATAGAGAATAGGGTGCCATTTGGGATATAACATAAGGATATCAGAGAGCCTGCAGACCTCCAGGGCGACAGTGAGCGGGTCAGTCTTGGCCCGGCGGTCACCCATGTAGGTCTGGATGAGTTTAAAGATCTCCACCGCCTCTCTCTTCACCGCACGGTCTGACGTCACGATCATGGGCTTTTTGATTGGCTCACTGCTCCACGCCAGCATGTTGGCTATGGACACCTTACGCCGGAACAGACCCTGAGAGGGAGGAAGAGGAGGAGGGGGAGAGGAAGGAAGAGGAGGAAGGAGTGATAGGTGAATATTTCGCTTTAGTTGTACTAGATATTATATAGATGTGTTTGTGTTGAGACAGTGAGTACTGAGAGTGTGACTGTTCCTGTGTATTTTAAATTGTAAAGCGACGTGTTTGTCTGTAATGTATCAGTGTCTGTTAAAGTGTAAAGTTAAGTGTGTGTGGGTGGGTGGGTGTACCTGTGTGTGTTTGTTAAAGTGTTTGGAGGCCCAGTTCTCGATGTCGGTCTCGGAGGACGGCTTCCTCAAGGTGAATTCTGGGAACACTCCACAGCTGGCGCTAGGCATCATGTTCCGAGCATTCCGACTCGCCTCGAACTGAGCACATGCTCCAAGATCCTCCGACTGAGGGAGAGAGGAAGAGAAGGAGAGACAGAGAGAGAGGGAGGGAGAAAACGAGAGTAAGGTTGAGAGGGAGAGAGAAAGAGAGAGGTTGAGAATGAGAGAGTGAGAGAGAGAGACATAGAGAGAAAGAGAGAGAAACAGTAGCAGTAGACAAACACATGATGTTAAAAGGGAATGCTGTGAGTAAAGAGAGAGTAGAGGACAGACTGACATCATTTTTCCCTTTAATGTCTCATTTTTTCTTTCTTTCTTTCTCTTTGCTCTGAGTTTGAGTAGCACTGTATTCCTTGGTAAGCACTTTCAGGCCTGCTATTTTCCACTAACCCCCGCATCTCTCCCTCTCCCTAACTGCCTATCCCCCCCCCCCTCTCTCTCACCCCCCACCAGTCTATCTCTCCCTTCCACCCTCTTTCTCTCTGATGGTTGAGATGGGGGCAGATTTCTCTTATGTGAGGGCTAAGTTAAGTGTGTATGTGTGTGTGGGTGTGTTTGTGCGTGTCTTACAATGTGATGGTAGATATAATGAGAGAGAGAGAGAGAGAGAGAGAGAGAGAGAGAGAGAGAGAGAGAGAGAGAGAGAGAGAGAGAGAGAGAGAGAGAGAGATAGAGAGAGAGAGAGAGAGAGAGAGAGAGAGAGAGAGAGAGAGAGAGAGAGAGAGAGAGAAAGAGAGAGAAAGAGAGAGAGAAAGTGCGAGAAAGAGATGGAGCGAGTTAGAGAAAGGATGGATATTTGGAGGGATGGAGTGGTGGGAAAAAGAGGTACTGTAGGCAGGGTTGCACATATGAAGCAGAATAAATCTGGCTTGTAGTTCCCCCCACAGGCTTTCATCCTTCTCTGGCATAGCTCCCATCTCTCTTCACACCTTAAAGAAGACCTGCTGTCACTCTGTCTCACACATTCAGCAGCACCCACAGAGAGGTGTGGGAGCATGTGACGTGTCTCTGTGTGCCTTTGTTAATGGCCTGGTGTGTCAATGCCTTTCTGTGCATGTGTTGGGATGTGTGTGTGTGCGTGTGTGTGTGTGTGTGTGTGTGTGTGTGTGTGTGTGTGTGTGTGTGTGTGTGTGTGTGTGTGTGTGTGTGTGTGTGTGTGTGTGTGTGTGTGTGTGTGTGTGTGTGTGTGTGTGTATGGGTGTGTGTGTGTGTGTACATGCTTGTGTGTAAGTGAGTGTAGGCCTGTCTGGTACAGTGAGTCTAGATCAGTCCTGTAGTCCGGTGATCTGTGCCTACATTCTAAGTGATGGTATGTGGCAGTGTGTTATGTGTGTTGGTTTTCTATCCTTGTGGGGACCTAAAATCAACAAAAGTCCCCACAAGGATAGCAAAACAAGGAAATACGTGGGGACAAAGGCTATTTTTAAACTTAGGGGTTAGGTTTAGGGTTAGGGTTACAATTAGGGTTAGGAGTTAGGTTTAGGATTTGGGTTAGTGTTAAGGTTATGGTAAGGATTAGGTTCAGGGTTAGGGGTTAGGAAAAATAGGATTTTGTTTTGGGTCCCCACGAGGATAGAAGAACATAACGTGTTTGTGTGTAGCCTATCTGGTACAGAGAGTCCAGGTAAGTCTCTGTCTAAGTGGCAGTAGGTAAGTGCAATAGCAGCAGTATGGATATTACACAGGGGTTGGAACCGGTTCAGGGAACAGAACAGAAAACTGTAAAAAATATAAATATTCACGGAACAAAATCAGAACCGGGAACGAAAGTGATCTATACTGTTCCGGAACAGAACCGTTATTTGAAAAGAATGGGACCCGGTTAATAATGTTATTTTAAACTCTGGTCCCACAAAAAATACAACTAAGTGCCTATGCAAAGCCCTCCGTCTTTCAATCAGAAACTTCATCCAGTGTCTGGCTGCCTGCCTTCTGTCTGCCTGCCTGCTGTCTGCCAGCTGAAAATCTTTGCCAGAGTGTGTGCGTGTAGTCTAGCAGCCACTCCCCCTCCAAAGCATAGCTGTAGCCTACTGACATTAAAAGCGTGATTCAGAAGATAGGGAGAACAATTTTTAATTAGAGAAGAACAGATTAACTTTTTAAATGCCAGTTAGGTGTACTACAGTTATCACATTTTACATTGGATGTATTAACTACAAAAAGGTAAGAGGTGTTTTAAATTCTGGTACCGCTCTGCACACACAAGCTTGTTAGCTAGATACCAAGCTTTGGTCCAATATTACATCTCTGATGTTCAAAGACATTCAAAGTTCCTTCATAGAAGCCACTCTGGAGGCATAATTCTGTGGGCCTAATTCAGATAATGCATGTCAACACAAGATGCCCAGCGCTTCAAGTCAAGCGTCCTCCTCCACCCTCTCTCGCTTCCCACCCGCAAAATGTCAGTTGTATCTCGCCCCCTACACTTGTCCCTCCATCACTCAAACAACTCACTGAGCTTTAGCTTGCCCACTCCCTAGCAAGCTGCTCTATCCACACTGTATACTTGGTAAAGTAAATTAATGTCAAGCTAAATGTAAAAAAAATACAATTTCAGAGGTTTAAAAAGGAACAGAAGGAACAATATAAACCTGGACTTTTTTTGGTTCAAACCAGTTCAGAACTTTATGTTACTGGTCAGAATAGTGGAACGGAACGAAAAAATTCATTACTCTGTTCAGAACAAAACGATTGGAAAATAATTTTGGTTCCAACAACTGGTATTACATAAACCAATCTCACCCCATTAAAATAATGATCTGATTCTGCACATGATAAAACATTAATGGACCTATGGTAGCTAGGGCGTGGCTCTGTGACAGAGAAGATGAGCTAGAGTTCGAAGTCACACACACACACACACACACACACACACACACACACACACACACACACACACACACACACACGCACACGCACACGCACACGCACACGGCAACATAGAATATAAGAGCTAGAGTCTGCTCTGCACTGACAGACTGTGTGTGTGTGTGTGTGTGTGTGTGTGTGTGTGTGTGTGTGTGTGTGTGTGTGTGTGTGTGTGTGTGTGTGTGTGTGTGTGTGTGTGTGTGTGTGTGTGTGTGTGGATACCTGTGAGGGGTGTAGGAAGGGTTCAGGCGAGGCCAGGTTGGTCTGTACAGACAGGCTCTTCTCCAGCAGTGCCTGAGGGAAGCCCAGTCTGTCGAAGGTGCTGCGTTTCCAGTGGTAATGTCCGTGGTGCCCGTCGCTCTGTGCTAACGCCTCGTCCTCGCTAAACGCCCTCACCACTGGGCCTGGCAGGGGCAGGGGCACCGCCCCATCGCTCTCGTACCCGTCTTTAGACCCTCCTCCCTGGTTAGAGCCCCTGGCCGAGCCCCCTTCCCCCGGGGCTGATTCCCAACTGCTCCTCTGTTTCATCACTTGCTGGGCCTCCCATGCCAGCCTGGCCTGGTTCAACACTGCCTCTGACAGGGTCCCCGACATCGGCCCCTCCTCCCAGTCTGCCCCAACACCACCACCCCCTCCACACCTCCCCAGCTCCTGGGGCAGGGAGGGTTTCCGGGTCTTGCGTTTGCGGTTCCCCCCGGGCGAGAAGCCCCCTCCTCCTGTAGACCCAGAGAGGGAGAGGGAGTGGTGCTGACTGGAGCACCAGGACATAGAGTCCTCGTAGAGCAACCTCTGGCCTGCGCCCTCGCCCCCCTCCTCGCTCCCGTAGTCCAGCAGCAGCCGGGGGTCCCGTATCAAACTCTGGCTGTGTTGGAGGGTGTAGGAGCCTCCGTAGGAGCCCCCATACCCCCCCATGGAGGATGGGGTGGCCGTGGAGGTCCCGTAGTGAAGGAGCCGGTCGGCTGTCTTAGAACGTGGGCTGGAGGAGGACTGTTGGAGGAGGGGGAGGAGGAAGAAGATGACTTTATTGTATAATGTACACGAATGTCCAACTGGTGCCAGCAACCCTCCAGTTACCGTCCTACTGTCAGACATGGGATTCGAGCCGGCAACCCTCCGGTGGCTGGCCTATCTCTCTAACCTCTAGACTACCTACCTGTTCCACGTAGACCAGCTGTTTGACATACTCCTTCCCAGCAGGGCTGTACTCCAGACTCTGGGTCTTCTCTGGACACTTCTGTCTGGTCAGCACCAGCTGGCCGTAGGGGGAGTGGCTCTGTTTGGGAGAGTGATAGAGGGGCGTCGCCGAGGAGGGCTTTCCCCGGGCCGGGGACTTCCCTGTGCCATACAGCAAGGAGGAGTCAGAGCCCAGGTGGTGCATCACGTCCGTGGGCGGTTCCTCGTAGATGGGCGGGGGCTGGTACTAGAATCAAAAACAATAAGTGTCCCAAAAAAGTGTAGAAACTGCACATAGAAAAGACAGGCGACAATCAAATCCTAGTGCAATTAAAATCAATCATAACAAGACCGATCACACAGGGACACTGGGAAAGACACAAAGAGGCAAGTAAAACAGAGTCAATCACAGAGCATACCATAGACTAGCTGAAAGAGGTGTGCTTTTACATGTTTTATGAACATGTTTCTGACACTATGTTGGAGTGTCGTACCTCCGAGGGGGGCTCCTCGTAGAGGGGTGGTTCGTAGGCGTAGCGGGGGGAGGGGGGCTGTGAGTCGGCCGAGGGGCGACGGTGTGTCCCGGTACCTCCGCCCCCTAGCTCCGCCCGTTTCGGGAAGGGCGACTGGCGACGGTCGACGTAGAGGATTGGAGAGCCGTCGGGGCCGGTGTCATGGGGGGCGGAGCCTCCAGAGGAACGGCGGGTACGGGAGGCGGTGCCGGTGCCAGGTGCGGGGGTGAGGGTAGGGGAGTCGCAGGGGGAGTAACCGTTCCCCTGGTGAGAGAGGAAGCTGGGTTCTCTGTCTGTCACCTTGATCAGCATCCGCTCCTTGGTACCTGTGTTCCATCTGAATGGAGAGGTTCTGGGGGGGGGAGGCAGAGAGAGGTAGAGTGAGAGAGAGAGTTAATTAATGTATTTGGCACAGAGGACAAAGGAGCTGTCAGGTGTGATTCTGTTCAGTTACTGGTGTGTGGTGTCCAAAGTAAATCCTGACAAAGTTTGAACACAGACACAGCATAGCATTTCAACTTTCCCATAGATGAGTTAGTGGTTGGAACAGAACAGAACAGTCAGAGACAGGAGTGAAACACCTAGCCTGGTCCCCGATCTGCTTGTGCTCTCTTTCCAACTCCTGTGGCGTAACAATGACCATAGGAGTTGGCAAGTCAGCACAAAGAGATCTGGGACTAGGGTGTGAAGCCATTGTTCTACACAGCAGACAGGACAGCAATGTCCTGACCTGCTGCTCAGGAGACAGGTACAACTGGACCCTGGCAGGGAAGCTACACCTAAACCTAATCATGGTATTCTCATAAAATATTGTTGTATTCTTATGGATTGTTTTAATGCAATATATTAACTGTGTATCACAATACTGAGTGTTTTTCAGTGAACACCCAACAACAGAGAGAAACTGTGAGAGAAATACAAATGATGAGTTTTAGGAGAGAGGGGGAGAGAGATAGAGATGGAGTGAGGGAAGGAGAAAGGCAGAGAAAGAGAGAGAGAAAAAAGTGTGAAATCGATTGCAGCACTAGCCACCCTCGGCTTCAATAGTTCCACACTCTGAGTGTGTGTGTGTGTGTGTGTGTGTGTGTGTGTGTGTGTGTGTATGTGTGTGTCTGTGTATTGAGGGGGTAGGATTAAGGATTACAGGGTTGTGTATGTTGGGTTAGACCACACTGTGCTAGGGAGCCATTAGATACAAAACCACCTCTACTTTTTTTCCCCCCTCACTCCCTCTCTCCACATCTCCTCTATCATCTCTTGTTCTCCCTCCTGGCCTCTCTGTCACTCCCTTGCCTGTCTTCTCTCCTTCCATCCAGCTCTTTAAATATCTCTCTCTTTCCCTCTCTCCCTAGAAAATCAGGATAAAGTGAACATTGTTCCTCCTTTCCCTAGCCATAAATGATTCCTATACATTTGACCTTCAAATCAATTTACACCCTGCATCTCACTGCTGACTTGCCTCTGAAGCTAAGCCTGGTTGGTCTCTGGATGGGAGACCAGATGCTGCTGGAAGTGGTGTTGGAGGGCCAGTAGGGGGCACTCTGGTCTAAGGCGATCCATATGCCCCAGAGCAGTGAAGGGGACATTGCCCTGCGTAGGGTTTCATCTTTCGGGTGGGACGTTAAACGGATGGTCATTAAAAATCCCATGACAGTTATTGTAAGAGAAGGGGTGTTAACCCTGGTGTCCTGGCTAAGTTCCCAACTTGGCCCCATTCCATCATGGCCACCTAATCATCCCCCTCATTCCTAATTGGTGTATATCACTCCTCACCTCTCTAAATTATGTGTTTTGAACATTCTGGCACAAAAATGGTTGCAGTGCATTATCCATGTAGGTGCCACACATTGGTGGTGGATGAGGTGAGTCTCCCCCTTACTGTGTAAAGCACTTTGAGTTCCTCAGTTGGTAGAAAAGTGCTATATAAATCCAATCAATGAATTATGTTCCTCTGAGTCTCTCCCTCCACAATAACTCTCAATAACTCTAACTCATGAGAGTTATTTAAGGTACTCTTCAAAGAGGTAGGGTTTCAGCTGTTTTTGAAAGATGGGCAGGTACTCCGCTGTCCTGATTTTAGGGGGAAGCTTGTTCCCCCATTGGGGTGCCAGGACAGAGAAGAGCTTTGACTGGGCTGAGTGGGAGCTGCCCTCCTGTAGGGGAGAGCCAAGACATCGTGACGGAATGGAGTGTTCCGGTTGTGATGTAAGGTTTGAGCATAGCCTGAAGGTAAGGAGGGGCAGTTCCCTTTGCTGCTCCGTAGGCAAGCACCAGGGACTTGAAGATGATGCAAGCTTCGACTGGAAGCCAGTGGAGTGTGCGGAGGAGTGGGGTGACATGGGAGAACTTAGGAAGGTTGAACACCAGGTGTATTGACTGGGCGTGGCTTTAGCCATTGCAACGATTTAATTAACTCAATCAATGTGATCAACCAACCTGTCACCAACCAACTCTTAAAATGACGTCAAATCAAAGGGGAATTTGGAGCACCTGCATCATTTGATGGACATCAGACACACGTACTGCATGAGCACAAACCCAGCAGGAGATGGAGAAGAGAGTGTGTGATGTGTATGTGTCCAGGTGAGGGCAGGCAGGTTGGGCTGACAGCTGCAGTCTGTCGCTTCTCTGCTTCTGAAGATCAACTCCAGATGGCTGTGAGATCTGGCTTTCTCCACATACATTATGGATCTGACACACGCACGCACGCACGCACGCACGCACGCACGCACGCACGCACACACACACACACACACACACACACACACACACACACACACACACACACACACACACACACACACACACACGCACACACAGGCTTAGTGTATACAATGCATTATGGATCTGTTCATCAATATGCTGGACCTTCAGGAAGACTGAACTCCACAGCACTGCAGAAAAACCTCCACTAACTACCAGTTCCACTGTATATAGCCTCCCGGCTGTTATTTTACTGCTGCTCTTTAATTATTTGTTACTTTTATTTCTTATTTTTCTTTAGGTATTTTTCTTAAAACTGCATTGTTGGTTAAGGTCTTGTAAGTAAGCGTTTCACTTTTGTATTCGGCGCATGTGACAATTTGATTTGATTTGAAAACTCCTCTCTGCCACTCAGTTCTAAACCTCATCTGTCTGTCCCTATCTCCCTAATGATGATACTATAACAGTTTTTGCATAAACAGTGTTACAGACAAATGTATTAACATCCAGAAGACATTGTGTGATTTCTGTGAGGGGATGAACCACCCTTCTGTGTGGTTCAATAAAGAGAACGCTTTATATTTAGGATGACGGCAATGCATTGGCACACACACACGCACACACACACGCACGCACACGCACACGCACACGCACACACACACACACACCAGGGTTTTTGTTAGGAAAATGTGGAGACGGACATTTGACCGGCAGCATTTTTATTTAACGGACATTTGAGAAATTTACCAGACTAATGCATTGGGTGTGTAACCTGATTCGGGCGTCCACCACTATGCTCAGAATGACAGAAATCCCATTTAGATGATGGTAATTCATCTTAACAGAACATGCAAGTTGAGGAGGCAGCGACGTGCATCCTTCTTACTGAATTCCAATGTACACATTGAAGATGTTGGAATAACTGTCCACATTTACTTTTCTTCAGACAACAAGACGAGTAACAAACAGCAACATCACTATCTTATGTCAATCTACTATCCCCCATAGTAGGACAAATTCACCTATTCTATTGGTCAGCTTGTCGTTCTGTGCGAGAAAGAAACAGCCTATTCCAAACAGACTCTGGGACAGTTGTGGGACCACAACCAGTAGGCCTAGGATACATAAACATTTAAATAAACGTTAAAAAACAATGAGGCTGATGCAACAGATCAGAACGTCTTGCTTAAAATGTTGATAACCTATTGCTTCTTCACATTATAAGTGCAGCACTGCACACAAGGCAGTAGGCTACGCTCGCATGTTCCTTCCAGAATGCAGTTAGCGGGAAAACATAGTTGTCAAAAGCACAACGCACATGCAAGCGGTTTCATGTGACCGAGATGAAAATATGCATTGGAGATTTAGAAAGAGGGGAGATCTAAAGATGCAACAACTACCATGGGTTACTGATATAACTAGGATTGTGCCTTTGACTACTGAACAATTAAATAAAGTTGATTTGAAAACCAATAGAACATGAGAGAAATAGGCTACTGGTTTCAATGGCATATGGAAGTCTTTATAAAATAATCGCCTCCCCGTTTCTATGATCGGATTTTACTTTGAAGCAAGGTAAGACATGCCACATAATATGAAGTAAAACATTCAGGTTTCAAACAATTAAGTATATGTTTTAAGTTTTCAAAATGCAAACTGCCTCCAGCTCATTGCAAAGTGGTGTGTGACACGCCTGCCTACCGTTGCCTATATGCACTTGAATGGCGAATGGAAAGCACGCTTCAATTACCAGTTGAGAAATAAAAACAGTAGCTCTTTTTAATCATGGCTATCAAAACTGTTTTTAACACGTGATTGCATTCAGAATTGTTACACAATGATTGGGCTTATAAAAGCACATGCTTCGCTCCAGCAGCAACGAATGAGCTGCTGGAGAGCAGAGCTCTCGCGCTGTCTGCCAGACAGCTCTCACCTTGTCCGGCAGCGCTCTCGCACTGTCTGGCAGATTTTCCGCCCATAGACTCTGTATCTGTATACATACACACCAATTTAATTCCACAAAATTATGCTAATTAACCTATAGACCAATAAGCATGACTGGTCAAATGTATTTACATCTACTGGTATTTCCAGTAGATGTAAATACAGCCGGCTATTACCGGCTAAAGGAAATCCTGACACACACACACAAACACTACTGGGCAGACAGTGACATAGTGGGAAATAGGATGGCTCAAAGACAATCTTCACTTCAGTAAATTCAGACCCTTCTTTTTGTCTTTCCTTCAAACGTCTCCTCATCTCTCTTTCTCTCTCTCTCTCTCTCTCTCTCTCTCTCTCTCTCTCTCTCTCTCTCTCTCTCTCGCTCTCTTTCTACACGGTTACTAAATGTAATCCTTGTCTTTTTCTGTGGACCTCAAGGTCAATACCCACAATCCATCTTGGAGACAAACCACAGTTTTCCACTTCATAAATAAACTAGGCTTTTTTTTCATATATTTAAAAATATATATATTTTTAACCTTTATTTAACTAGGCAAGTCAGTTAAGAACAAATTCTTATTTAAAATGACGGCCTACACCGGCCAAACCCAGACGCCGCTGGGCCAATTGTGCGCTGCCCTATGGGGCTCCCAATCAGGTTCGGTTGTGATACAGCCTGGATTCGAATCAAGGTGTCTGTAGTGATGCCTCTAGCACTGAGATGCAGTGCCTTAAACCGCTGCGCCACTAGGGAGCCCAAAAAAAGCTTAAATTCGCAAGTCAGAAAAGTCTGTATAGCCTTCTCCCGCTAGAATTAACGATATGCATCTTCTAGTGATCTAGGACAGGCGCCTGCCAGTCACAAAGTGAGGGGTGACAGGGAAACTGCTGGTTTGTCAGTCTGCTGTCTGTACCGCCTCCCGGTATCCGTTTTATTTTTGTATGCTAGGGTTGGCTGCAGTCAAATTTCCTTTCACAGAGGAGGGAGAGCATGATGCTTCTTCATCGTCTCCTGTGAGTGAATTTACACGTCCCATGTAATGTACGTGGTAACAATTAGTTGAAATCCACTTAATTATTGTTTTGTGGCACATTCATTTATTTTATTTAGTGTGTTTAATAGGCCACGGAGTTGGGGCGCATAGACTATTTATTGTGCTTTGATTGACGACCGAACAGCAAGTGTTGACTAGTTTATAAAAGGTGTAGAACGTACTGAACAAAGTCAATCTCCTATATCCCATTGCTATTCATAAAACATACAACATAATTATTTGTCCATGGTTATAAAAGCTAATGTCATGATACTTATATGGTGTTATTAAATATATTGATTTAGGCCTACTGATTTGATTGTCGACAATGGAGTAGTCAATCTGCTGCTTTCTGTGTAGCAAAGCCCATGTTTAAAACCTGTTTCATTCTTCATTCATACATGTAGGTCTATTCATGGGAGCCTGACTTTGTATAAAAGTGGGGGTGCACAATCTGGCGGGGGGTCTGGGGGCCCTCCCCATGAAAGTATTAGCATTTTCTTTTACTCCTGAAAAACAAACATCATTATGGCAATTCATATCTTGCAGTAAAACTGCAAATATTAATTTAATCTCAAGAGAAGACAGGTTCAACAGGTTATTTTACATAGAAAATAGTCCTGATCATATAGGCCTTGATGATATCCCAAACAACTAACAACACACTGAATTCATATATTTTTTTGTCATTTTAATTGTAAATTCATGTCTTCCTACTCAATACCACAACTAATTTGACCAAATCTGGGAGGTAAAGTCATACAATTATTTAATAATGTTGCTGTGTATTTTGGGTGGAATCAAATCAAATCAAATCAAATCTGTCACATGTGCCGAATACCGTGAAATGCTTACTTCCAAGCCCTGAACCAACAACACAGTTTTAAGAAAATAGGATTAAGAGAAAATTGACTAAATAAGCTAAAGTAAAAACAATATATATATATAAAAAGTAACACAATAAAATAACAATAACGAGGCTGTATACAGAGGCTACCGGTACCGAGTCAATGTGCGGGGGTACAGGTTAGTCAAGGTCATTTGTAGATGTAGGTAGAGGTGAAGTGACTATGCATAGATAATAAACAGTGAGTAGCAGCAGTGTAAAAACAAAGGGGGGGTCAATGTAAATTGTACGGGTGGCCATTAGATTAGAATGTACTTTGCAATCGGAAAGTATTCAGACCACTTCCCTTTTCCACATTTTGTTACATCACAGACTTTTCCTAAAATTGATTTAATAAATTGTTTTACTCATCAATATACACACAATATCCCATAATGACAAAGTGAAAACAGGTTGTTAGAAATAGAAATCCCTTATTTACATAAGTATTCAGACCCTTTGCTATGAGACTCAAAACTGAGCTCAAGTGCATCCTGTTTCCATTGATCATTCTTGAGATGTTTCTACAACTTGATTGGAGTCCACCTGTGGTAAATTCAATTGATTGGACATGATTTGGAAAGACACACACCTGTCTATATAAGGTTCCACAGTTGACAGTGCATGTCAGAGCTAAAACCAAGCCATTAGGTCGAAGGAATTGTCCGTAAAGCTCAGAGACAGGATTGTATCAAGGCACAGATCTGGGGAAAGGGACCAAAAAATGTCTGCAGCATTAAAGGTCCCCAAGAACACAGTGGCCTCCATCATTCTTAAATGGAAGGAGATTGGAACCACCAGGACTCTTCCTAGAGCTGGCCGCCCGGCCAAACTGAGCAATCGGGGGAGAAGGGCCTTGGGTCAGGGAGGTGACCAAGAACACGATCCTCCCATCTCCAGAGTTCCTCTGTGGAGATGGGAGGAGTCTCTGAATGTCCTTGACTGGTCCAGCCAGAGCCCGGACTTGAACCCAATCCAACATCTCTGGAGAGACCTGAAAATAGCTGTGCAGTGATGCTCCCCATCCAACCTGACAGAGCTTGAGAGGATCTGCAGAGAATAATGGGAGAAACTCCCCAAATACAGGTGTGCCAAGCTTGTAGCGTCATACCCAAGAAGACTCAGGGCTGTAATCGTTGCCAAAGATGCTTCAACAAAGTACTAAGTAAAGGGTCTGAATACTTATGTTTTTATTTGTAATACATTTGCAAACTTTTCTAAAAACCTGTTTTTGCTTTGTCATTATGGGGTAGTTATTGTGTGTAGATTGATGAGGAAAACAAACAATTTAAACAAATTTAGAATAAGGCTGTAACGTCACAAAATGTGGGAAAAAATCTATGGGTCTGAATACTTTCCGAATGCACTGTGCCAGAGGCCACCAAAATAGAGCTCGTTCTATTGCCCCATTGAACCCCCCCAGCCAGGAACTCCCTGGTTGGCTACTTTTTCTAGGCTACTCCCATGGCTAATCCATGTCCTTAACGAAAACACTGCAAACCAGTCCCTTTCTTTAATGTCCTGGAATCACAAAAACCCTAGAGAACAACTAGTACTGGACCACACACTGCCCAACATCACTGACATTATTAATGAACTCTGAAAACCACACAAAACCACTGAACACTACCTCTCTTAAGGGGACATACTGACTGAAAATGTGTGTGTGCATGCGTGCATGCGTGCGTGTGCGTGTGCGTGTGTGTGTGTGTGTGTGAGAGGAGAGGAGAGCTGGTTTGTCAGCTCTGGCAGAGACAAGAGCAGAGAACACATTTACAGGACAAAGAGGAGAGAGAGGGAGATAGAGATGGAGCGAGAGAGAGAGATGGGCAAATAGAATGTCAGAGAACATACAGGATTTGTGGTTGTGGTCATGGTTCTGTATAAGACTTAGATACCCCTCTGCCTCCTCCCTGTGGTGGAGTTAGAGTTAAGATTGTGGTCGGGTCATGGTCAGGGGTGTATGTAGTTACCTGTCTGCCTCCTCTCTGTTCCCCTGTTTCTCTGATGCGGTCAGTTCCTGGTCCAGTGAAGATGAGGTGCTCCCCTCTCTACTGACCGCACTGCTCTTTCCCGGGCTGTTATCAGCTGACGTCCTCCCCCCTCTTTCTCCCCCTGTCCCTCCCCCTACCGGGCAGGGAACATCCGTGTGCTGCTTCAGCGTCTGTAGCTTGGCGAGGGGGATGATGTCACAGGCCTGAGGGCGGTGCCAGACAGTGCGTTGCGTGGAAGCATTGTAGTAGTAGAAGCGGGAGGTGTTGGGGTCAAACAGCTCCCACCACTGGTTGTCCCCTGTCCTCTTAATACGTACCCCTTGAGGGGGGTCCCACACACACTCTCCGGTGAGGAGGTTGGCATACATGCGTTCCCGCGTGCGTGGCTCTATGATCTCCACCCACTCCAACCTGCAGAGGGGGACAGAGGAGAATAGACAAGAGATGAATACAACTGTACTATAGCATCATGTGATGATATAGGCCCAGGAAATTATTACTATTCTAATTCCTATTACTATTTTATTCTAATTCCTAATTCTATAGTGTAAAGCTTATATGAGCCTCTTCGCAAACATGACTTTGGCTTCGAGATTTGAGCTTCTCTACAGCTGTGAGTCTGCCTCTTCCCATCCTCTCCTGTGGAAGCCAGCTGCATGGGTCAGATGTGACAACAACCAGCATTATCCAGGCCACACCACATAACACACAGACAACCTCAAATCAAATCACATTTTATTTGTCACATGCTCCGAATACAGCAGCTGTAGACCTTACCGTGAAATGCTTACTTACAAGCCCTTGACCAACAATGCAGTTCAAGAAAAGAGTTAAGAAAATATTTACTGAATAAACAAAAGTAAAAATTGTAAAATTAAAATAAAAAGTAACACAATAAAAATAACGAGGCTATATCCACGGGGTACCGGTACGAGTCAATGTGCGGGGGTACAGGTTAGTCAAGTTATTTTGTACATGTAGGTAGGGGTAAAGTGACTATGCATAGATAATAAACAGCGAGAAGCAGCAGTGAAAAAACAAACGGAGGGAGGGCGTGTCAGTGTAAAAGTTCAGGTGGCCATTTGATTAATTGTTCAGCAGTCTTATGGCTTTGGGGTAGAAGCTGTTAAGGAGCATTTTGGTCCTAGACTTGGCACTCCGGTACCGCTTACCGTGTGGTAGCAGAGAGAACAGTCTATGACTAGGGTGGCTGGAGTCTAAGTCTTTTTGGGCCTTCCTCTGACACTGGTATAGAGGTCTGGTATAGAGGTCCTGGATGTCAGGAAGCTTGGTCCCAGTGATGTACTGGGCTATACACACTACCCTCTGTAGTGCCACGCTTCCTGACACCCTAGACCCACTCCAATAGGTCCACAGACAATGCAATCACAATCACACTGCACTAACCCATTTGGACAAGAGGAATAGCTATGTAAGAATGCTGTTCATCAATTACAGCTCAGCATTTAACACCATAGTACCCTCCAATCTCGTCATTAAGCTCGAGACCCTGGGTCTTGACCCCGCCCTGTACAACTGGGTCCTGGACTTTCTGACGGGCCGCCCCCCAGGTGGTGAAGGTAGGAAACAACATCTCCACCCCGCTGATCCTCAACACTGGGGCCCCACAAGGGTGCGTTCTCAGCCCTCTCCTGTACTCCCTGTTCACCCATGACTGCGTGGCCATGCACGCCTCCAAATCAATCATCAAGTTTGCAGACGACACTACAGTGATAGGCTTGATTACCAACAACGACGAGGCGGCCTACAGGGAGGAGATGAGGGCCCTCGGAGTGTGGTGTCAGGAAAATAACCTCACACTCAACATCAACATAACAAAGGATATGATCGTTGTAACGGCTTTCGTCTTCCTCCTCTGACGAGGAGTAGTAGGAAGGATCGGAAGACCAGTGTGCAGCGTGGTACGTATCCATATTTATTTGAATACTTTTCAAGAATGAACAAAAAACAATAAACTGACGAAAAACCAACGAAGCTACAGTCCCGAACTAGTGAACACAGACAAACCAGGAACACACGAACAGGAACAATCACCCACAAAACACACTACAAAACAGGCTACCTAAATATGGTTCCCAATCAGAGACAATGACTAACACCTGCCTCTGATTGAGAACCATATCAGGCCGAACAAGAAACCCCACATAGAAACAGAAAACATAGACTGCCCACCCCAACTCACGCCCTGACCATACTAAAACAAAGAAAAACCAAAAGAACTATGGCCAGAACGTGACAATCGTGGACTTCAGGAAACAGCAGAGGGAGCAGCCCCCTATCCACGTCAAAGGGACAGTAGTGGAGAAGGTGGAAAGTTCCTTGGTGTACACATCACAGACAAACTGAAATGGTCCACCTACACAGACAGCGTGGTGAAGAAGGTGCAACAGCGCCTCTTCAACCTCGGGAGGCTGAAGAAATTTGGCTTGTCCCCAAAAACACTCACAAACTTTTACAGATGCACAATCGAGAGCATCTTGTCGGGCTGTATCACCGCCTGGTACGGCAACTGCTCTGCCCACAACCGTAAGGCTCTCCAGAGGGTAGTGAGGTCTGCACAACGCATCACCGGGGGCAAACTATCTGCCCCCCAGGACACCTACACCACCCGATGACACAGGAAGGCCAAAAAGATCATCAATGACAACAACCACCCGAGCAACTGCCTGTTCACCCCGCTATCATCCAGAAGGCGATGTCAGTACAGATGCATCAAAGGTGGGACCGAGAGACTGAAAAACAGCTTCTATCTCAAGGCCATCAGACTGTTAAACATCCATCACTAACATTGAGTGGCTGCTGCCAACATACTGACTCAATCTCTAGCCACTTTAATAATTAATAATTGGATGTAATAAATGTATCACTAGTCACTTAAACAATACCACTTTATATAATGTTTACATACCCTACATTACTCATCTCATATGTATATACTGTACTCTATACCATCTACTGCATCTTGCCTATGCCGTTCGGCCATCGCCCAACCATTATTTATATGTACATATTCTTAATCATTCCTTTACTCTTGTGTGTATAAGGTAGTTGATGTGAAATTGTTAGATTACTTGTTAGATATTACTGCATGGTCGGAACTAGAAGTACAAGCATTTCGCTACACTCGCATTAACATCTGCTAACCATGTGTATGTGACCAACAAAATTAGATTTTGATTTGATTTTGAATTTTACGGTCAGATGCCGAGCAGTTGCCATTCTAGGCAATGATGCAACTGGTCAGGATGCTCTCGATGGTGCAGCTATAGACCTTTTTTGACGATCTGGGGACCCATGCCAAATCTTTCCAGTCTTCTGAGGGGGAAAAGGTGTTGTCGCGCCCTCTTCACAACTGTTTTTGGTGTGGTTGGATCATAAAAGTTTGTTGGTGATGTGGACACCAAGGAACTTGAAACTCTCAACCCGCTCCACTACAGCCCTGTCGATGTCAATGGGTGCCTGTTCAGCCCTCCTTTCCCTATAGTCCACGATCCGCTCCTTTGTCTTGCTTACGTTGAGGGAGAGGTTGTTGTCCTGACACCACACTGCCAGGTCTCTGACCTCCTCCCTATAGGCTGTCTCATTGTTGTCGGTGATCAGGCCTACCACTGTTGTGTCATCAGCAAACGTAATGATGGTGTTGGAGTTGTGTTTGGCCACGCAGCCGTGGGTGAACAGGGAGTACAGGAGGGGACTAAGCATGCAGCCCTGGGGACTCCCATGTTGAGGATCAGTGTGATAGATGAGTTGTTGCCTACTCTTATCACCTGGGGGGTAGCCCGTCAGGAAGTCCAGGGTCCAGTTGCAGAGGGAAGTGTTTGGTCCCAGAGTCCATAGTATAGTGATGAGCTTCGTGGGCACTATGGTGTTGAACGCTGAGCTGTAGTCAATGAACAGCATTCTCACTTAGGTGTTCCTTTGGTCCAGGTGGGAAAGGGCAGTGTGGAGTGCAATTGAGATTGTGTCATCTGTGGATCTGTTGCGGCGGTTTGTGAATTGGAGTGGGTCCAGGGTTTCTGGGATAATGGTGCTGATGTGACCTGGGCTACTACTGGACCTGGGCTGGGCGCTGCAAAGAGCTGCTCACCACGGTGTCTGTGTGTGTGTGTGTATTTCTCAAATACAAAAACACACACCTTCTCTCGCTCCCTCTCTCGTCCTTTCACCCCCCCCCCCCCTCTCCCAGTCTAAGTCAGAGATAGTATAATGTTATGAATGTGTAAAGCTATGAGAGGGCTGGCCCTCCATCACTAGACTGCCTACTGCCTACCCAGGGTCCCATGCTGCTTTAGCTGTAGGAGTATAATGGATGATGGAGACATCACTCTGAGGCCTTCTACAGCCCTCCTCATCATTACTACCCCATCCATCACAGCTTAGTCTGTCTCCACACACACACACACACACACACACACACACACACACACACACACACACACACACACACACACACACACACACACACACACACACACACACACACACACACACACACACACACACACACACACACACACACACACACACACAAACACACACACACACACACACAAACACAGCCACTCCCCATCCCGGCTACAGAGCCTCTGAGTACAGGTGAGTGTGTGACATCAGATGGCTGCTAGGCTGCTCCAGTATATCCAGCTCTCATCACAACAGCAGTACCACTCCTCTATGTTATGCTGTATGAGCCCAACACATCACAGCCTGTTGGACACATGCACTCAGCACAGTTACATACAATACAACCTTGGTTAGGAATTGGACATAGAGTAATATGTGCTAAATATACTATTCATACTATAGTCAACTCCTGATAAATGTTACTGTTTGGGTCAGCTGTGAGTATACTTATATCAGGAGGAGCAAGTAGAAAGAAAGTATTTGAAATGGGATTGGAGAACTGCTATTACTAAATAATATATTGCTGGTACAGGACAGGGCTCCAGGTTAGCAGGGTAGCATTATCCTCCTATTCCCAGCAGTGTAGTTCATTACAGCCTACTGAGCCTGGTCTGCAAAGGGCTGCAGGTTAGCATCATAGCCATTCCCAGCAGTAGGACCAGCATTTTTACTGCAGCTGTCACATTGACTCCCACAGGGAAGCCATTACTAAAAGGGAAAACGCTGAGATTACTCACACACACATACGCATACCCACACATACACGCACGCACGCACGCAAACACGCAAACACACACACACACACACACACACACACACACACACACACACACACACACACACACACACACACACACACACACACACACACACACACACACACACACACACACACACACACACACACACAGGCCTGATCCCTGACCGATGGAATGCAGCAGGAATACAGTAACAACATGACACACAGAGAGAGAGAGAGAGAGAGAGAGAGAGAGAGAGAGAGAGAGAGAGAGAGAGAGAGCAAGCAAGAAAGGAGGAGAGAGATAGAAAGAAAGAATAGGTTTGAGGTTTGTGGACGAAGAGGTTTGTGGACAAAGAGAGAGCAGAAAGACAGACAGACAGCTAAGTATATGACAAATAGTGTCCCCCTGCCAAAAAAGTGTCCCCCCCCTGCATCACAATGGGATTCGATGAGTTCAGTCATGAGCTGCCCTCCAGTCATGAGCTGCCCTCCAGTCATGAGCTACCCTCCAGTCATGAGCTGCCCTTCAGTCATGAGCTGCCCTTCAGTCATGAGCTGCCCTTCAGTCATGAGCTGCCCCTCAGTCCGGAGCTGCCCTTCAGTCCAGAGCTGCCTCTCTGTCCGGAGCTGCCTCTCTGTCCGGAGCTGCCCTTCAGTCCGGAGCTGCCCCTCTGTCCTGAGCTACCTCTCTGTCCTGAGCTACCTCTCTGTCCTGAGCTACCTCTCTGTCCTGAGCTGTCTCCTCAATCTAGTGGGGACCTTGGTGAAGATTCCTAGGCCAAGGTCGGGGGCGAGGGTCGCCACTCAAAGGACGCTAAGGAGGGGGACTATGACAATGGTGGACTCGTCCTGCGCCGGAGCCGCCACCGCGGACAGATGCCCACCCAGACCCTCCCATTGAGTTTTAGGGGGTGCGTTCGGAGTCCGCACCTCAGGAGGGGGGTACTGTCACGTTCTGACCATAGTTCTTGTGTGTTTTGCTTGTTTTATGGAGGTAAATTAATATGGTGTAGCAGACTGCCAGACAGGATGAGTTTTAGTAAGGTTGGATTTCCTGCATTTATAGCCAGGGTGATTAACTGCACTGCACTGATGGAGTGGAAATCACAGAAGATATATGTGGTAGTTGCAACAGTAGAGAAATATTTGGGTGTGAGAGATCTTAGTGCAGAAGATATACAGGAAGTTTTGAGAGACGGGGCTCCATCCTCCCAGGCCGACGTCATGGTGAAAGATCGTTTAGGGCCAAGTAGTGGGATGGGGTGGTTGGTTTTGGGGGATAGTATATAGGTGCAGGATTAGATGCTGGTGCAATTTAAGAAGATTCCTAAGAAGAAGACAAAGCTAATTTGTTTACATAGCAGGTTAGGATATTTAACGTGGCAGGTTAGATGAATTAGCATGGAAGGTTAGGTGAATTAGTGTGGCAGGTTAGGAGACTGGGGTTAATGTTAGGAATAGAGTTAGGCTTAGCTATAATGCCAAAGATGTAAACAACTGTTGTCCGCGATGCGAAATAAATGGCCATGGGTGTAACTTGATATCAAGAAACGCTTATATCATAAAACGACCCTAATCGCAGTCTGCAATTACACCCTTCTTAGGCGAATGGGTAAGTAGGTACTGAAGTACCCAAAGAGTTTTGTCATGTTATGTTGCTAGTAGATTATATAAAATGGACAGCTATCGAAGTGCACTGTGCCATATAAAATGAACTGGTCCACTCTGATCTAGCATGGTGTTTGGGGATGGAGTAAGCAAGCTACAACAACTCCATCAACCCTGCACGTTTTGTAGAAATGAATGGTCAAATACCAATCGGATTAATGGAATTGTTTATTACAAGGTATGTCTTCATTTTTGCTGAACTCCCTGATCTTTGTTTAGATCACGGTAGCCAAAGTTTGTGAGTTATAGATCTGTCATTCTCTTTGCAAGCAAGTCCAAGAAGTGATAGATCTGTTCTATGTGCAATATTTCTATGCTTCACATTCTTAAGTTTAGTTTTTGAGTCTACCAGCTTCAAACAGCTGAATATACAATATTTTCGGATAAGGAAAATATATTTCACAGCAGTTTAGATGGTACAATGACTGTCTACACTATACATTGCTTGTTTTGTCACGTACACTGAAATTAGTTGAACTATTACAATTTTAGCAACCAGGAAATGGTGGTGGGATTTCTGCATAGTACACCTTTAATGTTCTCAGCATCACGTATTTTATAGGGCTCTAGATGTGTGTGAGTGTGTCTATGTGTGTGTGTATACCACCACTGTTTGTGTATTCCATCCATCAAGTCTAAGCACCGATAGTACGGGTGAAACAGTGGGTGAGGTTTTCCCAAACCCAGCTGATAGAATAAAGGGGAGCTGCTGTTATATCCCCTAATTAGCTGTTAATCCTGTATCCATTGCTAATCTAGTCTACATTTACATTTACATTTAAGTCATTTAGCAGACGCTCTTATCCAGTCTAATCTAATCAGATTATATAGAGGATGTCATCCATAACCACGGCTCTAATCCACTTTATGACACAGTGGGCCACGCCTAGCCAATCATAACCTGGATAGGCCACATCAGCCAATCACAGACTAGACTGGCCACGACAAGCCAATCACAGCCTGGATAGGACTCGCTCAGAGTAACAGCCCAGCCAATCCCAGGCTGAATCGGTCTAGTCCCTCCTCTCCTCTGTCTCTAAAGGCCAAATAGGATTCTGTCTGATCTCATTCGTCATCACATCACACATCTGTTCTCACATCTGACAGACAGACACATAGCTGACTCAACTGGGGATGCCTGGCTGTGTGTGGCTGGGCGATATGGCCAAAATATCATATCGCAGTATTTGTCAAATTCTGGACAGTATGAAGGTATTTCCTGCTATTTGATGTTTCTGAATAATGCAAGTTCTAACTGTGCTTTATGGGTAGAGCAAGGGCACCACATTTATTCTAATGGTTTTAATTAGATTTTCTCCATTCTGATTGCTTTATACTGTTCAATCAAACTTCAACCAAAAATATTAGGACAAAACTGACAGTGAAGTAGTCCATTTTGTAGAACATTGCATAGGAATCAAAATTATATTTTGTAGCCTCAAACTCTGGTACTCAACCAATGGTTTTCCATTTGCATAGTTATTTCCTCAATTCCTATATTCACTTCCACCATTTTCGTACATTTCTTCATTTCCTGCACTAATTAGTTATCATTTACACAATGTGTCACGTTTCTTTTGTCTTAGTATGCCTCTATTTCGTCAACAACCCCAAAAATCTTCATGACAATAATTAGTAGTCGATCGATTTCAGAGGCTCTATTTGGCAAGCTTGCCCTCCCGAAGTTGTTGACTTGCTGTGCTCGAAAGTTAGCTAACAGTCCTCAGGTTTCATTTTTTTGTATATATTTTTTTTCTGGCCATAAAAACAGATTATTGACATCCTTTTTTCAAGTCATTACTGAACTATTTAATGTAACAAATATAACATTAAAATACTATTATAGAAGGTAAGGTAAAAATATAAACCAGTCCGTGAATGAACACCGGTACAGTTGACCGCACAGCCCCTCAAATCAAATCAAATTTTATTAGTCACATGCGCCGAATACAACAGGTGTAGACCTAACAGTGAAATGCTTACTTACGAGCCCCTAACCAACAATGCAGTTTATTTTAATTTTTTAAAATACGAATAAGAACAAGAAATAAAAGTAACAAGTAATTAAAGAGAAGCAGTAAAATAAAAATAGCAAGACTATATTCAGGGGGGTACTGGTACAGAGTCAATGTGCAGGTAGTACCGGTCAGTTGAGGTAATATGTACATGTAGGTAAATTTATTAAAGTAACTATGTATAGATGATAACAGACAGAGAGTAGCAGCGGTGTAAAAGAGGGGAGGCAATGTAAATAGTCTGGGTAGCCATTTGATTAGGTGTTCAGGAGTCTTATGGCTTGGGGATAGAAGCTGTTTAGAAGCCTCTTGGACCTAGACCTTGCACTCCGGTACCGCTTGCCGTACGGTAACAGAGAGAACAGTCTATGACTTGGGTGACTGGAGTCTTTTAGGGCATTCCTCTGACACCGCCTGGTATAGAGTTCCTGGATGGCAGGAAGCTTGGCCCCAGTGATGTACTGGGCCGTAAGAACTACCCTCTGTAGTGCCTTGCGGTCAGAGGCCGAGCAGTTGCCATATCAGGCAGTGATGCAACCAGTCAGGATGCTCTCGATGGTACAGCTGTAGAACCTTTTGAGGATCTGAGGACCCATACCAAACCTTTCAGTCTCCAGAGGGGAAATAGGTTTTGTCGTGCCCTCTTCACAACTGTAATGGTGTGCTTGGACCATGTTGGTTTATTGGTGGTGGACACCAAGGAACTTGAAGCTCTCAACCTCCTCCACTGCAGCCCCTTCAATGAGAATGGGGGCGTGCTCGGTCCTCTTTTTCCTGTAGTCCACAATCATCTCCTTTGTCTTGGTCACGTTGAGGGAGAGGTTGTTCTCCTGGCACCACACGGCCAGGTCTCTGACCTCCTCCCTATAGACTGTCTCGTCGTTGTCGGTGATCAGGCCTACCACTGTTGCTGTCTGACAGACACATACAGAGGTGAGAGACTATGGATTATGGCTCTAGAGAATGTAAAGGAGATACTGAACACATGGCAAATCATGTTATACTGTTGCAGATATAGCCTACCACGAATGAGCAGATGATTCCTGCAGTGGTCTATGTAAGTGTGTGTTCTGGTTCTCTTGTGAGCCCTCTAAACAGGATTTGAAGGAGTTGGGGTACAGATAGGGAGAACAGAGTCTGGAGGGGGGAATGAGGGGCCTCAGGGGCCCCCTCCTCTCCCTGACCCCCTAATCAGATCAGATTCCGTTCAATATGCCATCAGATAATCACATCACACTCATACAGTTTGAAGGAAGAGAAGCACGAGAGAAGGAGAGATCTGCAGTCTCAACACTATTGCTGCTGATTTGCTTTTTCTCTCCCTCCCTCCCTCCCTCCCTCCCTCCCTGTAAAATGGTTTAAACACTTGAGATATTTGTATCTATGTAAATGTAGTTTTGTGAGGATCTGTGTGTGTGTGTGGTGATGCCTGGATGCATTTCTCTCCCAGTCAGACTGACTCATCTAACTCCTGACAGGTTAAGAGATTCAGACTGACTCATCTAACAACTGACAGGTTAAGAGATTCAGACTGACTCATCTAACAACTGACAGGTTAAGAGATTCAGACTGACTCATCTAACTCCTGACAGGTTAAGAGATTCAGACTGACTCATCTAACTCCTGACAGGTTAAGAGATTCAGACTGACTCATCTAACTCCTGACAGGTTAAGAGATTTCTGCTGCCGAGAAAATAACAGAATTTCAGTGCTTTTACAGTACCACACACATCCATCACAGCTTAGTCTGTCTCCACACACACACACACACACACACACACACACACACACACACACACACACACACACGCACACGCACACGCACACACACACACACAATCTCTGTCTCTCTCCCCCCTCTCATGTAACCTCCCACAGTCCTCTGTCACACAGAGATGATCTAAGCGATGATGTCGTTATCTGTCAGCCTCCTCCCATTGCACATGACACATCCCATTATACATGACACACAGCAAATAGGCCTGTTTGTTCACTTTTCAAGTGTGTGTGTGTGGTGTATCAAAGGCTGATGATCTTTGTGATGTGTGTTCTGAGTTGTTTTAAATCGCTGTCAGTCTCTCCAGATGCAGTGTGTGATGTTATACTGAGAGCTATATGAAAGACAGACTGATCTTCAGTTGAGAATGTAATTAGTTTAACTTCTTATGGCTGCATCCCGCTACCGGGATTGATATGACAGCAGCCAGTGAAAGTGCAGGGCGCCAAATTCAAACAACAGAAATCTCATAATTAAAATTCCTCAAACATACATGTGTCTGATATCATTTTAAAGGTAATCTTGTTGTTAATCCCACCAAAGTGTCCGATTTCAAATATGCTTTTCAGCGAAAACACTACAAACGATTATGTTAGGTCACCACCACACCACAATAAGCACAGCCATTTTTCCAGCGAAAGATAGCTTTCACAAAAAGCACAAATAGAGATAAAAGTAATCACTAACCTTTGATTATCTTCATCAGATGAAACTCATAGGACTTCATGTTACACAATACATGCATGTTTTGTTCATATTTATAACAAAAAATCAGAGTTTACATTGGCGCGTTACATTCACTAGTTCCAAAAACATCAAGTGATTTTGCATAGCCACATCGTTTCAACAGAAATACTCATCATAAATGTAGATGATAATACAAGTTATACACATGGAATTATAAATATACCTCACCTTAATGCAACCGCTGTGTCAGATTTCAGAAAAACTTTACGGAAAAAGCAAATCATGCAATAATCTGAGACGGAGCTCAGAACAATAGTCAAATTAGCCGCCATGTCGGGGTCAACAGAAACCAGAAAATACATGATAAATGTTTCCTTACCTTTGATGAACTTCATCAGAATGCAGTCCTAGGAATCCCAGGTCCACAATAAATGCTTGATTTGTTCGATAATGTCCGTTATTTATGTCCAATTAGCTACTTTGGTTAGCGCGTTAGCGGTAAACAATTCCAAAGTCACAAAGCGCATCCACTATAACGTGACAAAATGTCCAAAAGGTCCGTAACAGTCAGTAGAAACATGTCAAACGATGTACTGAATCAATCTTTAGAATGTTGTTAACATACATCTTGAATAACGTTGTAACCGGAGAATTAGATTGACTTCAGATGAGCGGTGGAACGGAGGTCCTCCTCATGTGAAGGCGCGTGTTCAATGCATGGTCACCTCATGGCAGTAATGACTAATTCCTGTCTTCTTCGGCCCCCCTTCACATTAGAGTCATCAGACAAAGTTCTATTGACTGTTGACATCTAGTGGAAGCCGTAGGAAGTGAAAACTCATCAATATCTCGCTGTAATTTCAATGAGAGCTTGGTTGAAAATCTGCCACCTCAGAAACAATTCAAACAGGAAGTGGAACTTCTCAGGTTTTTGCCTGCCATATGAGTTCTGTTATACTCACAGACATAATTCAAACAGTTTTAGAAACTTCAGAGTGTTTTCTATCCAATACGAATAATAATATGCATATATTAGCAACTGGGACTGAGGAGCAGGCTACTCAATACTGCCCCTGCAGCCATAAGAAGTTAATCAGCTGTGTTTGCTAGGTATGGGGAAACGAGTGACTCCACTCTGGACCCCGAGGACTGGAGTTTCCCATCCCTGGTCTAGGGACACTCACACAAACACACTAGATAACTTTCTAGCACAACAACTTCGAGAGGGCAAGCTTGCCAAATAGATCCTCTGAAATCAACCAACTACCCCTAGTGGCAAAAGTAAGAACTGCAACTGAAGCCAAAAATACACAGTGGAGGCACGAAATAGAGGCATGCTAAGACAAAATAAATGTGGCACAGCGTGTAAATGATAAGAAATTATTGCAGGAAATGTTTTACTTATGCTGGAAGTGAACAAGTAACTATTCAAATTGCAACCATTGGTCAAGTACAAGAGTAAGCAGCAACAAAGGAGGATTTTAATTCCTATGCAATGTTCTTCAAATATAACTACTTCACTGTCAGTTTTGTCCGAATATTATTTTTAGTTAAAGTTTGGTTGAACAGTATAAAGCAATCAGAATGCAAAAATGCCCATTAAAACCACTTTTTGCTATATCGCCCAACCCTCACAGTCACACACATGTAATTGTTGAGCTCCATCTGGTGAAAGGGGAACTCGTCAATGATTCCGTATTGGCTCGCAATAGTGTGTGTATGTAGTATACTGTGTGTGTGTGGTCCCTTGCTACCTGTCAGAGACAGAGAGTGATCACCAAGGGATCAATTGACCTCAGGATCAGCCAATGCCCCACTAGATTACTGTTACTGTACCATAGAGATCACACTCTGTGAAGGTGGGTAGGAGGTCTGTTGTAATGAGGGTTACAGACCTCTCCTCATTAATATTTGATTGACAGCCCTCCTGTGTGTGTGTGTGTGTGTGTGTGTGTGTGTGTGTGTGTGTGTGTGTGTGTGTGTGTGTGTGTGTGTGTGTGTGTGTGTGTGTGTGTGTGTGTGTGTGTGTATGTGTGTGTGGCTGTGGAGGGTCTCGTGTCCCCCAGAAGGACACTTTAGAACAGGCAGGGAGGGGACCACTCTAGTGGCCCCCAATGAAACAGCGAGGTACACACACACACACCCGCACGCACACACACACACACACACTTTTAGAACACTCATGCATAGACAGATAGACTCAGTCCTACTAACACAGTCTGTCTGGTTGAATGAATGAAGCTGGCATTCACTAGCTAATGAGGCCCACAGTGAGTGAAGAAGCCATTATTAGAAAACACCTACTGGTAGACTTCCTACAGTAGATCCCCTCCCTATTGTGTCTATAGGGCGGTGTTTGTGTTTTGGGCTTGTGTTTAGAGCTTGTGTTTAGAGCTTGTGTTTAGGGCTTGTGTTTAGGGCTTGTGTTTAGGGCTTGTGTTTAGAGCTTGTGTTTAGAGCTTGTGTTTAGGGCTTGTGTTTAGAGCTTGTGTTTAGAGCTTGTGTTTAGGGCTTGTGTTTAGAGCTTGTGTTTAGAGCTTGTGTTTAGGGCTTGTGTTTAGGGCTTGTGTTTAGGGCTTGTGTTTAGAGCTTGTGTTTAGAGCTTGTGTTTAGGGCTTGTGTTTAGGGCTTGTGTTTAGGGCTTGTGTTTAGGGCTTGTGTTTAGGGCTTGTGTTTAGGGCTTGTGTTTAGGGCTTGTGTTTAGGGCTTGTGTTTAGGGCTTGTGTTTAGAGCTTGTGTTTAGAGCTTGTGTTTAGGGCTTGTGTTTAGGGCTTGTGTTTAGGGCTTGTGTTTAGAGCTTGTGTTTAGAGCTTGTGTTTAGGGCTTGTGTTTAGGGCTTGTGTTTAGGGCTTGTGTTTAGGGCTTGCACAACTACTGTATTACCTTGTAACCGACGATGATGGATGAAGACTGTCATAAAAATAAAATAACTGCCATAACCGGTTTAAACCGGTTTTAAAACATTTTTTTACTGGAACAAAGCTGAAGAAGAGATGGCCCGGGCATGAAGTGGCGTTGAGTCCGTTTCCACAGTAACATGGACACTTTACATTAAGGTGACCAGATTTCTGAAATGAAAACCGGGGACATTTCCAGTTCAGCAGGTCAATATATAATTAAAATATCCAATGTTATATCTATGAAATATAAAGAAGTACAGTTCCGGTTTCATGTATTTAGTCTAACAGGCTCACTGTGATAGAGAAAACAACTATGTTACAGAAACACTACAGACAAGACAGAACTGTCCAATCTGAACAGCCATTCAGTGGTCCTGGTAGAATAAGAGCAGAAGAGAACATGAGTAAAATTGAAAAAACACACAATAGTATATGTGAAATACTTAACAACATAATAAAGAAATAAGATGCTGATGAGATTGGTAACTACATAATATACTTATACCAACCTATTCTGTATATTTCTCAGAAGAATGTTTCTTCAGGATTGCTCTGTCTTTGGCCAGCTTCTCCATGAACTCCTGGCAGGGGAGGTTGAAGTTGGTCTTCACAATAAGCATGGCCTTGATGGTAGGAACAGTGAACCTATTTCTTACTGCTGTCCATAGATCATTCATTTGGGAGAACACTCTCTCGACTTGTGCATTACTTCCAGGTGAGCACATGACAACAGACGCTAATCTAGCCAGGTTAGTGTGTGGGATGTCATTCTCTTTGAAGTGGGTAACCACCGTGCTCCATCTCTGACTAAGCGGTGTCTCCGATGTTTTCCATTCTTCAAGCGACCCCCCCTTTAGGATCTCTTGCAGGCCAGTAACCTCGTCACACAATGCATCCTCATTGATGGTCACATTGGGGCATTTTTCCTGCAGTGTGGCTGCTGCCTTCTGGATCTCTTCACGCTGAGGTTGCCTTTTTAAAAGGAGAAAATGTAAATCTTTTAGATTATCTGTGTGCTTTCCCCATGCTTGCAAGTCGTTCACAGCCGTTGTGAAGAGTGATTGGGATGTTTTGAGAAAGCTATCTTTAGACATGGCTCCATTTTCCTCAAGCTCTCTCAGAAGTCCTCTGACCAAAACTGGAATGAAGTTGTCATCACATCTTGCAGTCAATTTTGCCTCAACGTTTCTCAGAATTGCAGCGGACTCCACAGCACAGTGGTCCTGGCCTCCAAGCATCTTGATCGTGTCACTGAATACAGTCAAGTTTCCATGGACAAAGGCCAGCCAAAGTTCAGTCAGTGGATCTTCAAACATTGTTCACAGGACAACAGGGCATTTGTCTTCAGAAATAAAAAAGGATTTCAATGGCACATACCTTTTCAGCACTCTTTCTAGAGCAGGGAGCATGGACAGCCAGCGAACATTGCTGTGTCCTAAAATGTTATGGTACTCCTGGCCAACAAACTCACAAAATCCCTTCAGTCTTTCTACTCTGACGGTGAAAATATGAACATATCCAAATATCTTTGTGAGCAGGTACTCAACATCATATCCAAAGCTGTTCTGGCCGTGTTAGGAATGATGTGGGCAGGACAACCTAAGCCAATCACCTCCCGCTGCAGAGCATTTTTAACTTTGGTATGGACATTGACCCTCCCCAGCCTATTCAGTCCTCCAAAGTTGGTATTTGTTGTCGGCAGAGAATGTTTTCCGGGTTACATTTTTGGATGACCACCAGGACCTCAGCTGCAATTTCCTCTGCTGTTTCTCCATTCAATTCAACAAAATCAAGCAGTTTTGTTTCCACAGATGTGCTGCCATCATATATCTTACATATCTGACTAGTATTGGCAGCAGCTTTACATGTCCATGATTGGACGCATCAATGGGCAGGGACACAGATTCAACCTGGTCTAGGTCCTGTGTTACCAAAGTAGTTGCCCATGGTGCTAACACGTTACACGTTACATTTTGTCCTAGCACATGTAAAATTTGGCTCATAAAGCTTCCATGTCAGTTGTGCTGTGCAGTCCATAGATCTGTAACTATGATTGTGTCACATAGTGTGGTATGCAAAGACACCCTCCTGCACAGCTAAACCATATTCTTCTTGGGAAGGCTCTACCTTCTTGAAGAACGTGGTGACAGAGGGCATACCAACACGGGCAAACAGAGAGGCTTTATGCTTTTTCATCTGCTGATGTTCTACCACTGCCGTTCTTCTCCGGCTGCCAATTGAAAGAGAGGAATTACAAAGGGTGCAGTGAACAATTCTATCGTCAAGACCTGAGCGTATAAATGGAAATTTTCTCATCATGTTTTTCATAAAAAGTGCATTTCCGTTTCTTGGAAAGAGTCCTTGTATCTCCTCGGTCTCTGCTTCTTCACTCTCCTTGTGTCACTGTCACGCCCTGACCTTAGAGAGCCTTTTTATTTCTCTATTTGGTTAGGTCAGGGTGTGATTTGGGAGGGCATTCTAGTTTTTCTATTTCTTTGTTGGCAGGGTAATGTTCGCAATCAGAGGCAGCTGTCTATCATTGTCTCTGATTGGGGATCATACTTAGGCGGCCTTTTTTCCCACCTATAGTTTGTGCGATGTTGTTTTGTGTGGCTGCCTGTGAGCAGCCCAGAACGTCACGTATCGTTTGTGCTTGTTTGTTTTGTTTGGTGAGTTTCGATTTATTAAAATATGTGGAGCTACCCACGCTGCGCCTTGGTCCATTCATTTCGACGAGTGTGACAGTCACTCTTCTTACACTCTTAACTTTTTCTTCTCCTCTCGTCACCAGTCTTCCTTTCCTTCTCTTCACCTTTCCACCTCACTCTTCTACACTCTCCTTGCTTCACTCTTTTTACTCCCTTAATTTTCCCTTCTCCTTCCTCTCCAATCTGTATTAATAAATAGCATACTCTTAGATCAATTACTTTGGTTAACAGATTCCGATTGCTTGCCTCATTTTTGTATTTTATCTCAAAAACATTGTTTGGAATAATACATTGGCAGTCTCTGTAACCATATCTTTACATTTCCTTTTCTGTCTCCTTCACTCTTCTTCCTATCCAGTCTTCCTCATCTCCTTCCTCTCCACTGCTAATGTTATCCATGAACACTTCTAAATATATTTTCACACTACTTATCATAATGCCAAACCATTAAAATTGTAATCTACATAAATATTCTCAGAATTAATTGTGCATTCATTTAATATAATCATATTTTCAAAATAGCCCGTCCACTGCATGTTTACATGTGATTTTTTTTTAACCTACCATAACAGTAGCTAGCTAACTTAGTCTACATAGCTAACGTTAGCTAGCATAACCTATTTAAAACCTTATAGAGCAGATCATCTATCTATATAATCAATTGTGACAGTATAACACCACTAGTATCTCAAACGATTCAAACGACCTGGCTTGAAAAGACGTTTGTGGTGATGTTGTGGATTCACTTGATACTTGCTAGCTTCTGGATGAGTTTTCCACAGCAGTTTTCTCTAAAACTATTGCGAGCAAGTAGTTAGTAGAAGAAGAGTGAATGAAGCTGCTATAGCGAGCAGCCCCTTCTGTTGTCCTAAACAAGCACAACGTGATTGAGACGTCAACCGGTAGGCTATGCTGCCCGGTTTTTCTTGCCAAGTAAAATATTTCACTTTGCGGTCTGTTTTTAACACACAGTTAAAAACGGGGACATTTCATGGGACAGCTCCAGCCGGGGACAAGCCACCAAAAACGGGGACTGTCCCCGGAAAACGGGGACGTCTGGTCACCCTACTTTACATTGTGATGAAACTTTGTTGATCCTTGCTGAAATAAGCAAGGTGTTGTAGCAAAGGAGTCTTTGTTGCCTAGGCAACACCTCCCTCCCTGCAGCAACAGCATATGCAGTCAGGAGCAGAGGAGAGGAGAAATGTGCGTACATTTTTTTACGATTATAACGGAGACCGCAGTCATTTGGTTGACCAATAACCGCCATTCAAAATTCCATGACCGTCACAGCCCTAAGTAATGTTAGATTGTGATTCCATTTAATGGGCCTGGCTGCTGTTCTCCCTCTCTCTGCTGACAGACAAAAAGCTGTTGGGGAAAAAAGGGACTTTTAAATCCTGCTATACTCAGCTTAACTTCTCTAGGATAGGGGGCAGCATTTTCACTTTGGATGAATAGCGTGTCCAAAATGAACTGCCTCCTACTCTGTCCCAGATGCTAATATATGCATATTAGTATTACTATTGGATAGAAAACACTGAAGTTTCTAAAACTGTTTGAATGATGTCTGTGAGTATAACAGAACTCATATGGCAGGCAAAAACCTGAGAAAAAATCCAAACAGGAAGTGAGAATTCTGAGGCTGGTCGATTTTCAACTCATCGCCTATTCAAATCCCAGTAAGATATGGATCTGTTTGCACTTCCTACGCCTTCCACTAGATGTCAACAGTCTGTAGAACGTTGAATGAAGCCTCTACTGTGATGTGGGGCCGGATGGGAGGTGTTTCAGTCAGTGGTCTGGCAGAGAGCCAGTTCCTGGTCACGCGCATTCCACATGATATCGCCTTGCGTTCCATTACTTCTGTAGACACAAAGGAATTCTCCGGTCGGAACGTTATTGAATATTTATGATAACAACATCCTGAAGATTGATTCTCTACTTAGTTTGACAAGTTTATTCGACCTGTATTCGACCTGTAATATAAGTTTTCGCCTGGACCTGCGCGAGCGTTTGGACATGTGTACTAAACGTGCTTGCAAAAGTAGCTACTTGGACATAATTAATGGACATTATCGAACAAAACAACAATTTATTGTGGAACTAGGATTCCTGGGAGTGCATTCTGATGAAGATCATCAAAGGTAAGGGAATATTTATGATGTAATTTCGTATTTCTGTTGACTCCAACATGGCGGAGAAATGTTGGTTATATCTGAGCGCCGTCTCAGATTATTGCATGGTTTGCTTTTTCCGTAAAGTTTTTTTGAAATCTGACACAGCGGTTGCATTAAGAACAAGTGTATCTTTAATTCTATGTAAAACATGTATCGTTCATCAAAGTTTATGATGAGTATTTCTGTTATTTGACTTGGGTCCCTGCAATTTCTGCGGATATTTTGGAGGCATTGTTGAACATGGCGCCAATGTAAACCGAGATTTGTGGATATGAATATGCACATTATCGAACAAAACATACATCTATTGTGTAACATGATGTCCTATGAGTGTCATCTGATGAAGATCATCAAAGGTTAGTGATTAATTTTATCTCTATTTCTGCTTTTTGTGACTCTCTTTGGCTGGGAAAATGGCTGTGTTTTTCTGTGGCTATGTACTGAGCTAACATAATCGCAAGGTGTGCTTTCGCCATAAATCCTTTTTGAAATCAGACACTTTGACTGGATTAACGAGAAGTTTATCTTTAAAATGGTGTATAATACTTGTATGTTTGAGGAATTCTAATTATGAGATTTCTGTTGTTTTGAATTTGGTGCCCTGTAATTTCACTGGCTGTTGGTTAGGTGGGACGCTACCGTCCCACATATACCAGAGAAGTTAACAACCTAGCCACCTCCAAATGAACCTCTCTCTTTTCTCTATCCCGTATTTTCTGTCTATCTAAATATCTCCTATTTTCTTTATCTCTATCTCTCCTTGTCTTTTTATTTTACCTCTCTTGCCATCCATATACCCATCCTCTCTCTAAATACCTCTTCTGTTGCATCTCTCCTTTCCTCCCCCCTCCTCTTCCTCCATCTCTCTCCTTCATTGCATATATAAGAGCCACCGTCCTCTGTTGTCTTGGTTGGCTGGAAAGGCACAAGAGATTCAGACTGACTCATCTACCTCCTGACAGGTTAAGAGATTCAGACTGACTCATCTAACTCCTGACAGGTTAAGAGATTCAGACTGACTCATCTAACTCCTGACAGGTTAAGAGATTCAGACTGACTCATCTAACTCCTGACAGGTTAAGAGATTTCTGCTGCCGAGAAAATAACAGAATTTCAGTGCTTTTACAGTACCACACACATCCATCACAGCTTAGTCTGTCTCCACACACACACACACACACACACACACACACACACACACACACACACACACACACACACACACACACACACACACACACACACACACACACACACACACACACACACACACACACACACACACACACACACACAGGATAAGCAGACAGAGAACCAGAAGCACCAGTCACCTTTGACCTCTAAGCCCCAGCCTCATCAGTCCACAGGAAGGAGACTGGCTATAGCTTTCTCTGGGACTACCGCTAGTGTTTGTATCAGCTTTAGGGATACAGTGTGTGTGTCATTGCTTCATGCATTAGAAGGACCAGCACCGTGTTTAATGGAGTGTGTGTGTGTGTGTGTGTCTGTTTGAAGCAAAGATAATATTTAATAGGCGAGTAATTGGTCGATTAGGCAGTGTTACAAACGACCCAGATTTCAGAGTTACTCTTCACTCCTCTTACACACACAGGACAGACGGACAAATTGCTTCTGGAGCCAACCAGATGCAGGGTGAATCCTCTCTCCTTGTTTCCTTCTCAATAAGTCAGAGGGAGAGGAGAGCATTGAGAGCTGCCTGCTGAAGACTTACTTTCATAAAAATGCTTTTAATGTGGGGCGACAAGCAGCATAGCAGGCAATAGCGTTGAGCCAGTAACCAAAATGACGTTGGTTCAAATCCCCGAGCCGACTAAGTGAAAATGCTGCCAATGTGCTCTGAGCAAGGCACTTAACCCTAATTGCTCCTGTAAGTCGATCTGGATATGAGCGTCTACTAAATGTCTACAATGATTTTAATTAGCTATCTTCTTTCATTCTTCTTTCTCCTGTCTTTGTTAGTACTTTTTTAGCATTATTTTACGATGAAGCACTTTGTTACCTGTATTAAAAAGAGCTTATCAAGTTATTATTAATATTGGGAGAGGAGATCAAGACCATTAGGAACCAAGGAAATACTTTTGAGATCCAACTTCATGCTCATAAAACTCTGTGAGTTCCCATAGAGAGAACAAGACGATACAGTAGGATAAATACAGTCTCTCCTGATTCCTGAACATTCAGCCTAAATGATGTATAGCACTGGCATGTTGACTCTGAGATCTCAACGCAAGGTTAGGACGCTACTAACCTCTTGTCGTCTGTTCAGAGTGTTGGATTTGGATTTGGAGAGTACGCCGTGACTTGGATGATAATGTTATTGTTGGAGGACCCATGACTCAATATCAGTTTCCACAACAAGTACCACTGATAGACTGTCCAGTCCATGGAGGAATTTGACAAACACACATAAATGGCAGTCTGACATTCTCCAAACAGCGGATAATATAAATAGACATATTTCCAAATAAATATAAGTGATTTGAATAACCATAACCATAACCATATTCTGATTGGATGTCGTGACAATCATCCTCTCTCTCTCCTTTCCTCTTCTCTCTGTCTTCGAGTCATTTCCATTTAAATGCTGTTGATAGAGCTGCTCTATCAGACATGGTCAACGTCCAAAATGGCACTGTATTCAATAGTGCACAATATAGGGAATAGGGTGCCATTTGGGATTTAGCCATTCTATTCTTGCCTGGCAGTTGGCCTTGAAAAGACAACAAAATCTCTTTGATGTTAGCATTTTTTTTTATGGTAAGAAGCAATATATGTCAATATCAATAAGATACAGATACTATATATACAGAACATAGTGTACAGGAGAATCTGTACTGTCTCCTCTAATCTAGAATGCGTGTCTGTGAGAATAAAAAGTAAACATACAGAAACACAAACAGAAACAGACACGCAAACAGACAAACACGTATGCATGCACACACACTACACATAGCCTAGTACTGTATTCAGAAAGACTCAGACCTCTTCCCCTTTTCCACAATTACGTTACGTTTCAGCCTTATTCGAAAATTGATTAAATAAATACAAAATCCTCAACAAACCACACACAATACCTCATAATGACAAAACAATTTTTTTTTTTTTTTTTTAAATGAAATGCCTTATTTACATAAATATTTAGACCCTTGCTATGAGACTCGAAATTAAGCTCAGGTGCATCCTGTTTCCATTGATCATCTTTGAGATGTTTCTGCAACTTGATTGGAGTCCACCTGTGGTAAATTCAATTGATTGGACATGATTTGGAAAGGCACACACCTGTCTATATAAGGTCCAACAGTTGACAGTCAAAGCAAAAACCAAGCCATGAGGTCTAAGGAATTGTCCGTAAAGCTCCGAGACAGGATTGTGTCGAGGCACAAAAATGTCTGCAGCATTGAAGGTCCCCAAGAACACAGTGGCCTCCAGCATTTTTAATGGAAGAAGTTTGGAACCACCAAGACTCTTCCTAGAGAAATACAGAAATAAAGTAGTTCTCTCCCATGGATTGCCCAAAACACACCAACTAGGCCCTAATGACAGTTTCATTTGGCAGTTCCCGTTGTCTTGTGCAAAGTGGTAGACACAGCTGTCTGCAGCAGCAGCATGGGGTGGGGCATTTCTGTGGTAAATAGCCACAGAGCTGATCCAGCCACTGCCACACACATATAACCTTTAGCCAACTTCCCCTTTAACCACGAAGGGATAGTATCATCCCTCCTTGAGAATGTGATAGAACCCAACACATCCCTGCAGGCCCTCCAGAGCTCTTGCCAAATCTGGTCTTCTTTTGGGCCATCCTTCCTTACACACAACGCTTGAGGACAGAGGAAGAAAGAGAGATAGAGAGCCCTCTTAGCATATCCTCCTCTACAAAATCAGTTTCCCTCTCTCCTCCTATCCCTACCCTCTTTCCTCCCATCTCCTCTTTCCCCTCTCTGCCACATGCTTTATTCCCCCCAAAAAGTCCCTTATTTCTTCTCCCATCCCTTCTTCCCTGCAGGTTGGCATTTATTGTCATGAATCTTGCCCTGTAGGCAGCTGTATAGAGTGGTCACTAGCTGGCACAGCCACAAAGTCATAAAATCCGATTTTAAACCTAACCTTACCCACACTGCTAATCCTAAAGCCTAACCCTAACCTTAAATACATTTTGTTTTAATGGATTTTTACGATGTAGCCAATTTTGCAGCTGGCCCATCTAGTGGAATTCGCTCCAGCGCAAGATTCATGACAATAAAAGGTCAACCTGCTTCTCCCCTCCCTCCTCCCTCCTCATGGCTGATGCAGGCTGCATCAACCCTATCTCTTATCCTCTCTCTGATCTGTTCAATCAGCCAGCTGGGGTCATAGGATCAGCCTCATCACATAAACCCTCAGCATCAAGCTGTCTGCTACAGCCACAGCCAGTCACTGCTACACACACAGGATCAGTGGCTTGCTTGGTGCTTGGTTAGCCACATTAGCTAAACAAGGAGCTGTACCCTAAACCACATTCATTGGTTAAACTAGCAGAAATAGTGGGGTACCTGACACTATTCATTTCAGAGTGACTACAGTACAGCACATTTAAAGCGAACCCCACCGACCCCACAGAGAGGAGATGACGACAGAATGAATAATGAGCAGAATCCCTCCCTCTTGTTCTCTATCTCTCATCCCCCTCTTTCTTCCTCTCTGCTAGTCCATTAACACAGCATGCGGTACTACCGTGGTAAAGCAGAGAGAAGAGGCAGAGAGAGAGAGTCAGTATGCAGATCTATGCAGATGTAACACTGCAGTTACTCCAAGCTTGTAGGGAATACTGATAAACCTACCTAGAGAGAGAGAGAGAGAGAGAGCGATAGAAGAGAGGATGGTAAAACTGAGTATATATGGTGCTGCATCAGAGCATCACAGAGACACACCCTTTTGTTAGTCGTGGAAGCAGCCTTTACTAGAATGCATTACAGAGGGTAGCCTAAAGGAGGTTCAAGTATTGAAGACACCAATGACATTCAGTCACTAGGCCTGTGCCTCCTCTCCCATCCGACAGTACAGGTCTCCCTCTGTCATCAGTAGCCCTCTCAGGTATCAGATCAGTAGCAATAATCTGGGGCAGAGAGCAATACTCTACTTACATGTATACAGCCTACGGCTCTGGGCCTGTACTTAAAAAGCGTCTCAGAGTAGGAGTGCTGATCTATGGCACTAGTCTAGGTCAGAGAGCCTATATACACTATATCATCTATATTAAGATGCTATATCATGGTTGTGGTTTTAACCCTGGGCGGAAGCCACACCAGTAACCCTTCACCCACATCAAACGGGCCTGAGTGCATCCCAAATGGGGACCTATTACTTATACAGTGCAATAGAAAAGTAGTGCAAGAAATAGGGAATAGGGTGCCATTTGGAACGCAGCCTATGACTCCGAGAAGCTACAGTAGAAAGATTAAATGCTCTCCTCTGACATAATGGAATTTATTCATGGAAACAACACAACGAGTCAGCTTAGACTTCATAAATCTATTATGAACACATACAACCAATGGCCTGCATACAGTTGAAGTCGGAAGTTTACATACATCTTAGCCAAATACATTTAAACTCAGTATTTCACAATTCCTGACATTTAATCCTTAAAAAAATCCCTGTCTTAGGTCAGTTAGGATCACCACTTTACTTTAAGAATGTGAATTGTCAGAATAATAGTAGAGAGAATTATTTATTTAAGCTTTTATTTCTTTCATCACATTCCCAGTGGGTCAGAAGTTTACATACACTCAATTAGTATTTGGTAGCATTGCCTTTAACTTGGGTCAAACATTTTGAGTAGCCTTCCACAAGCTTCCCACAATAAGTTGGGTGAATTTGGCCCATTCCTCCTGACAGAGCTGGTGTAACTGAGTCAGGTTTGTAGGCCTCCTTGCTCACACACGCTTTTTCAGTCCTGCCCACGAATTGTCACTGGGATTGAGGTCAGGGCTTTGTGATGGCCACTCCAATACCTTGACTTCATTGTCCTTAAGCCATTTTGCCACAACTTTGGAAGTATGCTTGGGGTCATTGTCCATTTGAAGACCCATTTGCAACCAAGCTTTAACTTCCTGACTGATGTCTTGAGATGTTGCTTCAATAATTGTCCTCCCTCATGATGCCATCTGTTTTGTGAAGTGCAGAAGTCCCTCCTGCAGCAAAGCACCCCCACAACATGATGCTGCCACCCCCGTTCTTCACAGTTGCTTCAATAATTGTCCTTCTTCATGATGCCATGTCACGCCCTGGCCTTATTATTCTTTGTTTTCTTTATTATTTTAGTTAGGTCAGGGTGTGACATGGGGAATGTTTATGTTTTGTTGGTTTTGGGTGTTTATTTGGTAAAGGGGTTATGGGGTGTAGTAGATGGTTTTGTGTTGAGTGTATATGTCTAGAGTTGTCTATGTTGGTTAGTTATCTAGGAGAGTCTATGGTTACCTGAATGAGTTCCCAATTAGAGACAGCTGATTTCGGTTGTCTCTGATTGGGAGCCTTATTTAGGGTAGCCATGGGCTCTCATTGATTGTGGGTAATTGTCTATGTAAGAACGTTAGTAGCCTGTATGTTTGTGCACAACGTTTGTAGCTTCACGGTCGTTTTGTTATTTTGTTGTTTTGTTAAAGTGTTTTTGTGTCGTGTTCATCTTCGTGTTAAAATAAAAGAAGATGGCATATTTTCCAACTGCTGCATTTTGGTCCGTTAATCCGCCACACGATCGTGACAGAATTACCCACCATAGGACCAAGCGGCATGACCAGCGGCAACAGGAGCAATACAAGGATTTATGGACATGGGAGGAAATTTTAGACCGGGAGGTACCAGGAGAATATAACCGCCCCAAAGCTGAGCTGGAGGCAGCGAAAGCAGAGAGGCGGCAATATGAGGAGCTAGCTCGGAGACAGGAAAAGGAACCTACAAAGGATCTGGGCTACACTACGTGGGAGGAGATCGACAGGTGGGCGATCAACCCAGGGAGAGTGCCGGAGCCCGCCTGGGATTCTCTGGCGCAGTGCGAGGAGGGATACCGGCGAATGGAGGCAGCACGACGAAGCGGTAGGAAGCCTGTGGGAAAACCCAAAAAATTTCTTTGGGGGGGGCTTAAAGGGAGAGTGGCGAAGTCAGGTAGGAAACCTGCGCCTACTCCCTGTAATTACCGTGGAGAGCGAGAGTACGGGCAGACACCGTGTTACGCAGTAGAGCGCACGGTGTCTCCTGTACGTGTGCATAGCCCGGTGCGGGTTATTCCACCTCCCCGCACTGGCAGGGCTAGATTGAGTATTGAGACGGATGTCATGAAGCCGGCCCTACATATCTGGCCACCAGTGCGTCTCCTCGGGCCGGTTTACATGGCACCAGCCTTACGCATGGTGTTCCCGGTTCGCCTACATAGCCCGGTGCGGGTTATTCCACCTCCCCGCACTGGTCGGGCAACGGGGAGCATTCAACCAGGTAAGGTTGGTCAGGCTCAATGCTCAAGGGAGCCAATACGCCTGCACGGTCCGGTATTTCCGGCGCCACCTCCCCGCCCCATTTCAGTGCCACCAGTGCCTACACCACGTAACAGGCTTCCAGTGTGTCTCCAGAGCCCTGTTCCTCCTCCACGCACTCGTCCTATGGTGCGTGTCTCCAGCCCGGTATCACCAATTCCGGCACCACGCACTAAGCCTTTTGTGCGTCTCCAGAGTCCTGTGCATCCTGTTGCTGCTCCCCGCATTAGCCCTGAGATGCGTGTCCCCAGTCCGGTACCACCAGTTCCGGCCCCACGCACTAGGCCTAATGTGCGTCCCCAGGGTCCAGTATGCCCTGTTCCTGCTCCCCGCACTAGCCCTGAGATGCGTGTCCCCAGCCCGGTGCCACCAGTCCCGGCACCACGCACCAGGCCTACAGTGCGCCTCAGCCGGCAGGAGTCTGCCGTCTGCACAGCAATGACTGAACTGCCCGTCTCCCCAGCGCCATCTGAGCCATCCGTCTCCCCAGCGCCATCTGAGCCATCCGTCTCCCCAGCGCCATCTGAGCCATCCGTCTGCAATGAGCCTGCAAAGCCGCCCGTCTGCCATGAGCCTGCAAAGCCGCCCGTCTGCCATGAGCCCACTGAGCCGTCCGCCAGACAGGAGCCGCTAGAGCCGTCCGCCAGACAGGAGCCGCTAGAGCCGTCCGCCAGACAGGAGCCGCTAGAGCCGCCAACCAGACAGGATCTGCCAGAGCCGCCAACCAGACAGGATCTGCCAGAGCCGCCAACCAGACAGGATCTGCCAGATCAGTCAGCCAGCCATGAGCAGCCAGATCCGTCAGCTAGCCATGAGCAGCCAGATCCGTCAGCCAGCCATGAGCAGCCAGATCCGTCAGCCAGCCATGAGCAGCCAGATCCGTCAGCTAGCCATGAGCAGCCAGATCCGTCAGCTAGCCATGAGCAGCCAGATCCGTCAGCTAGCCATGAGCAGCCAGATCCGTCAGCTAGCCATGAGCAGCCAGATCCGTCAGCCAGCCATGGGCCATCCCTCAGTCCGGAGCTGCAGTCCCTCAGTCCGGAGCTGCCATTCTTCAGTCCGGAGCTGCCCCTTACCCTGGTGCTGCCCCTTACCCTGGTGCTGCCCCTTACCCTGGTACTGCCCCTTACCCTGGTACTGCCCCTGATCCTGGTACTGCCCCTTACCCTGGTACTGGACCTTAGTCCGGAGCTGTCCCTTAGTCCGGAACTGCCCCTTAATACAATGGGGTTAATGTGGAGGGGGGTCGTTTGGAGGAGGCCTAGGAGGTGGTTAGGTACTGTGGTGACGTGGGGACTACGACCAGAGCCGGAGCCGCCACCGTGGAGGGGAGCCCACCCAGACCCTCCCCTAGACTGTGTATGGTGCGCCCGGAGTTCGCGCCTCAAGGGGGGGGTTATGTCACGCCCTGGCCTTATTATTCTTTGTTTTCTTTATTATTTTAGTTAGGTCAGGGTGTGACATGGGGAATGTTTATGTTTTGTTGGTTTTGGGTGTTTATTTGGTAAAGGGGTTATGGGGTGTAGTAGATGGTTTTGTGTTGAGTGTATATGTCTAGAGTTGTCTATGTTGGTTAGTTATCTAGGAGAGTCTATGGTTACCTGAATGAGTTCCCAATTAGAGACAGCTGATTTCGGTTGTCTCTGATTGGGAGCCTTATTTAGGGTAGCCATGGGCTCTCATTGATTGTGGGTAATTGTCTATGTAAGAACGTTAGTAGCCTGTATGTTTGTGCACAACGTTTGTAGCTTCACGGTCGTTTTGTTATTTTGTTGTTTTGTTAAAGTGTTTTTGTGTCGTGTTCATCTTCGTGTTAAAATAAAAGAAGATGGCATATTTTCCAACTGCTGCATTTTGGTCCGTTAATCCGCCACACGATCTTGACATGCCATCTGTTTTGTGAAGTGCAGAAGTCCCTCCTGCAGCAAAGCACCCCCACAACATGATGCTGCCACCCCCGTTCTTCACAGTTGGGATGGCGTTCTTCGGTTTGCAAGCCTCCCCCTGTTTCCTCCAAACATAACGGTGGTCATTTTGGCCAAACAGTTCTATTTTTGTTTCATCAGACCAGAGGACATTTCTCCAAAAAGTACGATCTTTGTCCCCATGAGCAGTTGCAAACTGTAGTCTGGCTTTTTTATGGCGGTTTTGGAGCAGTGGCTTCTTCCTTGCTGAGCGGCCATTCAGGTTACGTTGATATAGGACTCATTTTACTGTGGATATAGATAGTTTTGTACCTGTTTCCTCCAGCATCTTCACAAGGTCCTTTGTTGTTGTTTGGGATTGATTTGCACTTTTTACACCAAAATACATTCATCTCTAGGAGACAAAAGGCGTCTCCTTCCTGAGCGGTATGACGGCTGCATGGTCCCATGGTGTTTATACTTGCATACCATTGTTTGTACAGATGAACATGATCCCTTTAGGATTTTAGAATTTGCTCCCAAGGATGAACCAGACTTGTGGAGGTCTCCAATTTTTTCTGAAGTCTTGGCTGATTTCTTTTGATTTTCCCATGATGTCAAGCAAAGACGCACTGAGTTTGAAGGTAGGCCTTGAAATACATCCACCTCCAATTGACTCAAATGATGTCAATTAACCTATCAGAAGATTCTAAAGCCATGACATAATTTTCTGGAATTGTCCAAGCTGTTTAAAGGCACAGTCAACTTAGTGTATGTTAACTTCTGACCCAATGGAATTGTGATACAGTGAATTATGAGTGAAATAATCTGTCTGTAAACAATTGTTGGAAAAATTACTTGTGTCATGCACAAAGTAGATGTCCTAACCGACTTGCCAAAACTATAGTTTGTTAACAAGAAATGTGTGGAGTGGTTGAAAAGTGAGTTTTAATGACCCCAACCTAAGTGTATGTAAACTTCCGACTTCAACTGTATATATTGAATTGAAACAGAAAACCCAGCATTGCTCTGACTGTAAACTTGTGGGGGGAGAAGAGGGTTTTTGCTAGATGTTCAAAACGGTTATCCAGAGGGGTTACAGTTATACCCATGGATTTACCATAGTACTCAACAATACACGCAGGTACACACACACAATATTCTTCACTATTCACTGTATCAGTGGCACGTTACAGATGTGTTATCTTAATTTGAACAGTTTCTCATAGCAAGAAAATAATCCCGCAGAAACAGGAAATGTGAATTATTACGTTAATGATAATTAATGGACATTTTTATAGGGGTTGATACATTTCATGTTAGGGAAAATCAAGTCTGACCTTTTTAAGTGGAAATTACAAACTTTAGAAGCCTTTTTAAACCATGAATACACTACACGTTTGCTTTTTCTTGCTGTGCAGGAACATTCTCTGCGAGTGATCAAATTAAGATAGCACATCTGCATATCCTTTGTGTAATATCACTCCCTTAACCTCCTTTACCTGGTGTTGTGTTATACTAAACAATGCACCTATTATGATGGGGAAGATGAAGCTATCATAATGCTATGATGATAATGCCAGAGTAGGGGAGATACTGTTGTAGAGGTGATAATAGAATACAATACAACAGAATAATATAAATGCTACTAGCATAGCCTAACTGTGGTGGTGACGATAAGCTAGTTGTGATTCAGCCCCATTGTTTGCTTGTAGCTTGTAGCAGCACTAATCACTTTGCTGTTCAACCATAGTGTTCTACACTGTAACACAACACACACTCTAATTTAGATTCCAGATAAACAACAGAGAATACATTAATAATACATCACTATTATTGTGAATAAATTCATAATTAGCCATGAAAGACTCTCCCTGCTCAGCTGAGATGAGAAAATAATATTGAATGCACCTGAGAGAGATGGAGAGAGAGAGAATGAGAGAGAGTGAGTAGAGAGAGAAAGAGAATGAGAGAGAGAGAGAGCATATGGAGGAGAGAGAAGAGAGAGAGAGAATGAGAGAGAGTGAGTAGAGAGAGAGAGAGTATGGAGGAGAGTAGAGAGAGCATATGGAGGAGAGATGAGAGAGAGAGAGAGAGCATATGGAGGAGGAGAGATGAGAGAGTTAGAGTTAGAGAGAGAGAGAGAGGTATGGAGGAGGAGAGATGAGAGTTAGAAAGAGAGAGAGAGCGTATGGAGGAGGAGAGATGAGAGAGTTAGAGTTAGAGAGAGAGAGAGAGAGGTATGGAGGAGGAGAGATGAGAGTTAGAAAGAGAGAGAGAGAGAGAGCGTATGGAGGAGGAGAGATGAGAGAGTTAGAGTTAGAGAGAGAGAGAGAGAGAGAGAGAGAGAGGTATGGAGGAGGAGAGATGAGAGAGTTAGAAAGAGAGAGAGAGAGAGAGCGTATGGAGGAGGAGAGATGAGAGAGTTAGAGAGAGAGAGGTATGGAGGAGGAGAGATGAGAGAGTTAGAAAGAGAGAGAGAGAGAGAGCATATGGAGGAGGAGAGATGAGAGATTTAGAGTTAGAGAGAGAGAGAGAGGTATGGAGGAGGAGAGATGAGAGAGTTAGAAAGAGAGAGAGAGAGAGCGTATGGAGGAGGAGAGATGAGAGAGTTAGAGAGAGAGAGAGAGAGTATGGAGGAGGAGACACAGGATTCTATTACCCATCCCAGTAGACAGAGAATATAATGGATGGTGTGTGTGCTTAGTGTGTGTATGTGTGTGTGTGAGTGTGTGTCTGGCCCGGTCTCTGCAACCCAGACTAAGGTGTGGTCCCTCCTCTCTGTGCACTGCATGTAGCTTTACCTTCCGTGTAGTAGCCTGATACACCTGGATCGTGTTCATTCGGGCACAGCGTAGAAAATACTTTTAGCTTTAGCAATAGCCAGATCATTGCAAGTACCTCTGCATTTCACTCCATTTTAGTATAGATTTCTTCTGTTTCATGTCAACTGAACAGAACCCAGGTTACACAGCATGTATTAACACAGAACGTAATGGAACTCTAATGATCTGTCCCAATGGCCATTCAACAGAGGATCAATACTGTATTCCAGGGATCGTCAAGTCAGCCACAGGACAATTTTTTTCTTGAGTGGATGGTCAGAGGACCTGAACAAAATTACAAATCATTTGTAGACTGCAAATTGTCCGCAAGAAAACCAAACAGATATCATTTTTGACTAAAACCTAATAACTTCAAACCTTGCTTACATTTGAATACGATCACATACAGTTGAAGTCGGGAGTTAACATACACTTAGATTGGAGTCATTAAAACTCGTTTTTCAACCACTCCACAAATGTCTTGTTAACTTCTTATGGCTGCAGGGGCAGTATTGAGTAGCTTGGATGAAAGGTGCACAGAGGTGCCCAGAGTAAACGGCCTGCTCCTCAGTCCCAGTTACTAATATATGCATATTATTATTAGTATTGGATAGAAAACACTCTGAAGTTTCTAAAACTGTTTGAATTATGTCTGTGAGTATAACAGAACTCATATGGCAGGCAAAAACATGAGAAAAAATCCAAACAGGAAGTGAGAATTCTGAGGCTGGTCGAGTTTCAACCAAGATCCCATTGAAATCACAGCGAGATATGAATGAGTATTCACTTCCTACGGCTTCCACTAGATGTCAACAGTCTGTAGAACTTTGTCTGATGACTCTAATGTGAAGGGGGGCTGAATGATAGGAGAACTAGTCACCACTGCCATGAGGTGACCATTCTTTGACCACGCGCGCTCACATGAGAGGCAGCTCCGTTCCATCGCTCATCTGAAGTCAATGTAATTCTCCGGTTGGAACGTTATTCAAGATTTATTTTAACAACATTCTAAAGATTGATTCAATACATCGTTTGACATGTTTCTACTGACTGTTACGGAACTTTTGGACATTTCGTCATGTTTTAGTGAACGCGCTTTGTGACTTTGGAATTGTTTACCAAACGCGCTAACCAAAGTAGCTAATTGGACATAAATAACAGACATTATCGAACAAATCAAGCATTTATTCTAGACCTGGGATTCATGGGAGTGCATTCTGATGAAGATCATCAAAGGTAAGGGAATATTTATCATGTAATTTCTGGTTTCTGTTGACTCCAACATGGCGGCTAATTTGACTATTGTTCTGAGCTCCGTCTCAGATTATTGCATGGTTTGCTTTTTCCGTAAAGTTTTTTTGAAATCTGACACAGCGGTTGCATTAAGGATAGGTATATCTATAATTCCGTGTGTATAACTTGTATTATCATCTACATTTATGATGAGTATTTCTGTTGAAACGATGTGGCTATGCACTATCACTGGATGTTTTTGGAACTAGTGAATGTAACGCGCCAATGTAAACTCAGATTTTTTTATATGAATATGAACTTTATCAAACAAAACATACATGTATTGTGTAACATGAAGTCCTATGAGTGTCATCTGATGAAGATCATCAAAGGTTAGTGATTAATGTTATCTCTATTTGTGCTTTTTGTGACTGCTATCTTTCGCTGGGAAAATGGCTGTGCTTATTGTGGTTTGGTGTGACCTAACATAATTGTTTGTAGTGCTTTCGCTGAAAAGCATATTTGAAATCGGACACTTTGGTGGGATTAACAACAAGATTACCTTTAAAATGGTATAAGACTCATGTATGTCTGAGGAATTTTAATTATGAGATTTCTGTTGTTTTGAATTTGGCGCCCTGCACCTTCACTGGCTGTTGTCATATCATCCCGTTACCGGGATTGCAGCCATAAGAAGTGTTAACAAACTATAGTTTTGGCAAGTCAGTTATAAATATTACACAAGTAATATTTCAAACAATTGTTTACAGACAGATTATTTCACTCATAATTCACTGTATCACAATTCCAGTGGGTCATAAGGTTACATACACTAAGTTGACTGTGCCTTTTAACAGCTTGGAAAATTCCAGAAAATGATGTCTTGGCTTTAGATGCTTCTGATAGGCTAATTGACATCATGGGAAAATCAAAAGAAATCAGCCAAGACCTCAGAAAAAAAATTGGAGACCTCCACAAATCTGGTTCACCCTTGGGAGCAATTTCCAAACACCTGAAGGTACCACGTTCATCTGTACAAACAATAGTATGCAAGTATAAACACCATGGGACCACGCAGCCGTCATACCGCTCAGGAAGGAGACGCGTTCTGTCTCCTAGAGAAGAACACACTTTGGTGCGAATTGTGCAAATCAATCCCAGAACAGCAGCAAAGGACCTTGTGAGGATGATGGAGGAAACAGGTACAAAACTATCTATATCCACAGTAAAACGAGTCCTATATCAACATAACCTGAAAGGCCGCTCAGCAAGGAAGAAGCCACTGCTCCAAAACCGCCATAAAAAAGCCAGACTACAGTTTGCAACTGCACATGGGGACAAAGATCGTACTTTTTGGAGAAATGTCCTCTGGTCTGATGAAACAAAAATAGAACTGTTTGGCCATAATGACCATCGTTATGTTTGGAGGAAAAAGGTGGAGGCTTGCAAACCGAAGAGCACAATCCCAACCGTGAAGCACAGGGGTGGCAGCATCATATTTTGGGGGTACTTTGCTGCAGGAGGGACTGCTGCACTTCACAAAACAGATCGCATCATGAGGGAGGACAATTATGTGAATATATTGAAGCAACATCTCAAGACATCAGTCAGGAAGTTAAAGCTTGGTTGCAAATGGGTCTTCCAAATGGACATTGACCCCAAGCATACTTCCAAAGTTGTGGCAAAATGGCTTAAGGACAACAAAGTCAAGGTATTGGAGTGGCCATCACAAAGCCCTGACCTCAATCCTATAGAACATTTGTGGGCAGGACTGAAAAAGCGTGTGCGAGCAAGGAGGCCTACAAACCTGACTCAGTTACACCAGCTCTGTCAAGAGGAATGATCTGAAATTCACCCAACTTATTGTGGGAAGCTTGTGGAAGCCTACCTGAAACATTTGACTCAAGTTAAACAATTTAAAGGCAATGCTACCAAATACTAATTGAGTGTATGTAAACTTCTGACCCAAATGTATTTGGCTATAGTGTATGTAAACCCGACTTCAACTGTATATCTCTACTATGTGTAGTAATACTTTGTTACAGATTTCCTCAATTTAAATCAATTGGAGCTTATTTGCTGGTGTTTTTACAGTCTTTTGTGTCCAACAAGTATTTCCTTTATTTTTGCTGAGAAAAATTTTGGGGCCAAATAAAATCATCCACGGGCCACCAGTTGGGGAACGCTGCTGCATTCAACACTGTAATGGTGATCTAACAGCCCAGACACATATACAATGTTAAGACAATTACGGTCCTGAGATCTACAGAATAGTTGCACAGACATACACTACATGGCAAAAATGTGGACACCACTTCAAATGAGTGGATTTGGATATTTCTGCCACACCCGTTGCTGACAGGTGTATAAAATCGAGTACACAGCCATGCAATCTCCATTGACAAACATTGGCAGTAGAATGGCCCGTACTGAAGAGCTCAGTGACTTTCGATATGGCACCGTCACAGGATGCCACCCTTCCAGCATCTCAGTTCGTCAAATTTCTGCCCCGCTTGAGCTGCCCTGGTCAACTATAAGTGCTGTTATTGTGAAGTGGAAATGTCTAGGAGCAACAACAGCTCAGCCACGAAGTGGAAGGCCACACAAGCTAACAAAACGAGACCGCTGAGGGCTGAAGCGCATTAAAATTGTCTGTCTTCGGTATGCGTATGGAGCAGCACTACACTACAGAGTTCCAAACTGCCTCTGGCAGCAACGTCAGCACAAGAACTGTTCATAGAGAGCTTCATAAAATTGGTTTCCATGGCCGAGCAGCCGCACACAAGCCTAAGATCACCATGTACAATGCCAAGCGCTGGCTGGAGTGGTGTAAAGCTTGCCACCATTGGACTCTGCAGCAGTGGAAAAGCGTTCTCTGGAGTGATGAATCACGCTTCACTTTTTTGCAGTCCAACGGACTAATCTGGGTTTGGCGGATGCCAGGACAACGCTGCCCGAATGCATAGCGCCAACTGTAAAGTTTGGTGGAGGAGGAATAATGGTCTGGGGCTGTTTATCATGATTCGGGCCCCTTCGTTCCAGTAGATGGAAATGTTAATGCCACAGCATACAATTACATTCTACAATGATGATTCTGTGCTTCCAACTTTGTGGCAACAGTTCGGGGAAGGCCCTTTCCTGTTCCAGCATGACAATGCCCCCATGCACAAAGCAAGGTCCGTACATAAATGGTCGAGATCGGTGTGGAAGAACTTGACTGGCCTGCACAGAGCCCTGACCTCAAACCCATCAAACACCTTTGGGATGAATTGGAACACCGACTGTGAGCCAGGCCTAATCGCCCAACATCAGTGCCCGACCTCACTAATGCTCTTGTGGCTGAATGGAAGCAAGTCCCCACAGCAATGTTCCAACATCTAGTGGAAAGCCTTCCCAGAAGAGTGGAGGCTGTTATAGCAGCAAAGGGGGGCCCAACTTCATATTAATGCCAATGATTTTGGAATGAGATGTTCGACGTACTTTTGGCTAAGTAGTGGGCACACGTCACTTAAACAACCACACTGGGTCTAGCCTATAATCCTGGCCACCACCATCATGGCCCATCATAACTAGCATTAGGCAACTGTACTGCAGAAGCGATACAGATATTTGACTCACGCACACGCTATGTGTTACACACACACACTATTAAATTAAATTTAATAGGAAATGTCCATCATGTATAGTAATCCTTCCTTATTCCTCGTATCCCATCCAATTATAACCCAGTGCGCTGCCATCTCCCCCCAGGACACTCAGAGCTACATCTCCACCATGATAAACTCACAAAACCTCACCATAGAACAGACCAACGACAGATGTTGAAGTGAATTGGGGTTGAAGACTGTGTGTGTGTGTGAGGTCAGCCAGTCTCCACATCATTCCTTTATTATCATCCAGTCCCAGCCAGCTCCCCGTCTCTCCCTGTTGTCTGTCTGTCTCTGTCTGTTCATCTCGCTCTCACACTTCTTATCTCACTCCCTCTCTTTGTCCTGATCACTCTCTCCCCCTCGCTATCATCTTTTTATTTTTCTCACCTCTATCCTTCACCCTCCCCACTCTCTCTCTCACACACACACACACACACACACACACACACACACACACACACACACACACACACACACACACACACACACACACACACACACACACACACACACACACACACACACACACACACACACACACACAAATCAAAATATATTTTATATTTGAGATTCTTCAAAGCAGCCACCCTTTACCTTGATGACAGCTTTGCACACTCTTGGCATTCTCTCAACCAGTTTCATGAGGTAGTCACCTGGAACTCATTTCAATTAACAGGTGTGCCTTGTTAAAAGTTCATTTGTGGCATTTCTTTCCTTCTTAATGCGTTTCAGCCAATCAGTTATGTTCTGACAAGGTAGGGGTGGTATACAGAAAATAGCCCTATTTGGTAAAAGACCAAGTCCATATTATGGCAAGAACAGCTCAAATAAACAAAGAAAAACGACAGTCCATCATTACTTTAAGATATGAAGGTCTTATATTATTAATTATTTATTTTACCTTTATTTAACGAGGCAAGTCAGTTAAGAACAAATTGTTATTTACATTACGGCCTACAACGGCCAAACCCTAACCAGGACGACGCTGGGAAAAGAATTCAAGGCACACCCTATGGGACAGTGTCACCAGGTCAGTCAATCCGGAAAATGTCAAGAACTTTGAAAGTGTCTTCAAGTGCAGTCGCAAAAACCATCAAGCACTATGATGAAACTGGCTCTTATGAGTACCGTCACAGGAAATGAAGACCCAGAGTTATCTCTGCTGCGGAGGTTAAGTTTATTAGAGGTACCATCCTCAAAAAACAGCAATTAACTGCACCTCAGATTGCAGCCCAAATAAATGCTTCACAGAGTTTAAGTAACAGACACATCTCAACATCAACAGGTCAGAGGAGACTGTGTAAATCAGGCCTTCATGGTCGAATTGCTGCAAAGAAACAACTAAAGGACACCAATAATAAGAAAAGACTTGTTTGGGCCAAGAAACACGAGCAATGGACATTAGACCGGTGGAAATCTGAATATGGTCTGATGAGACCAAATTTGAAATTTTTGGTTCCAACAGCCCTGTCTTTGTGAGACCCAGAGTAGGTCAACGGATGATCTCTGCATGTGTGGTTCCCACTGTAAAGCATGGAGGAGGAGGTGTAATGGTGTGGGGGTGCTTTGCTGGTGACACTGTCTGTGATTTATTTAGAATTCAAGGCACACTTAACCAGCATGGCTACCACAGCATTCTGCAGCAATTCACCATCCCATCTGGTTTGCGCTTAGTGGGATTATCATTTGCTTTTCAACAGGACAATGACCCAAAACATACCTCCAGGCTGTGTAAGGGCTATTTGGCCAAGAAGGAGAGTGATGGAGTGCTGCATCAGATTACCTGACCTCCTCAATCACCTGACCTCAACCCAATTGAGATGGTTTGGGATGAGTTGGACCGCAGAGTGAAGGAAAAGTAGCCAACAAGTGCTCAGCATGTGTGAATGCCGTCAAGACTTTTGGAAAAGCTTTCCAGGTGACTATCTCATGAAGCTGGTTGAGAGAATGCCATGTTTAACACTTTTTTGGTTACTACATGATTCCATATGCATTATTTCATAGTTTTGATGTCTTCACTATTATTTTACAATGTAGAAAATAGTAAAAAATTAAGAAAAAACCTGGAATGAGTAGGTGTGTCCAAAATTTTGACTGGTACTGTATATATATTTTTTCCTATAATTTTAAGCTTAGAAAACTTGGGGGGGCCAAATAAAACCACCCGTGGGCCAAATTCGGCCTGTGGTCCGCCAGTTGGGGAGCCCTGTTCTCATGCCTTGATGCAATCTTTAATACACATAGAAATTATTGAATAGTTTATTGAGTTTACCTCCCAGATTGGAAATATTGGTTGTGTTATTGTGTACAAAATGTCAATGTAAATTTCTGAAAATGTATGAATTCAGTGTAGTGTTAGTTAGTTTAGTTTTGGTTTTGGATATTGTCTAGATCTAGGCCTATATGATCAGGACTATTTTCTAAGTAAGATAACATTAAACCTTTTTTAATATTTAATCTGTCTTCTCTTGAGATGATAGTCTTATTTACAGTTTTATGCCACAATGTTTGTTCTTCAAATTATGTATTTTATTGAAACAGAAAAATGAAGTAATAGCCCACATTACATGAAAAATGTATTAATGATTTAGTTTTTCCAGGTTTCTGTTATTCCCCCTTTTTTTCTTTTTTTTTCGCTTTCTAAATTATAGGAAATCGACTTACATTATAGGAAATTGACTTTATTCAGTCAGTTGGACACCTTTTTATAAACTAGTCAACACTTGCTGTTTAGTTGTTAATCAAAGCACAGTTAACAGCCTTCTATGCGCCATAACTCTGTGTGGCTGTCTATGTGAAACACGCAAAAGAAAATAGGCCTAAATGAATGTGTCAGAAAACTAAAACTAGGCTAAGACTTGCCTAGCGACAACAACAAAAAGTTGTGGATTTCGATTTATCGTTACCACTTACAATACATGAGACGTGCAAATTCACGAGCATCATGCTCTCTCCCCTCCGTGTAAAACAATTACACTGCAATAGTGATGGGTCATTCGCGAACGAGTCTCTTGTAGGTGAACGTTGGGAACCAGCTCATATCAGAAGAGCCGAATCTATTTATAAAAATATTTTAAAAATAAGATATGAATAATCAAAAGATTTAAATGAGTAGAATTAACTAATTCAAAGAACGAAAAAAATAAATAAAATAATACAGGCCTAAATGCTCAAGCGCACACACATTCGTTCTGACTGTCTGCTCAGACTAACAGCCTCACCTGTTGTTCCTGTCAATCAGACACGCAGTGTCAACCAATGAACCAAAGATGCGTGAGGGAGGGCCGAGCCAACTCTCACACAGTCACACACTTAGCAGCCGAGGAGAGAGGAAGGACAGCTGTGAAAACAACAGCTGGAAAATGAGTTGGAAGCACAGTAGCATTTAGATGCATTTTAATAATGGAGACAATGTTAGAGCACAGTGTAGAATTTGCCAAAACAAAATCTCATATAAAGCCGGTTCTACGCACAACCTACACCGGCATATGTGAACTGTGCACCCAACTGGGAAGCTAGCTGTAGCGGAGCTTCGAGAAACTAGTGGGCCTGCTAGTGATAGTGGTGGAGCCAGAACTTCCACACGTGGAGATGTATCCACTCAGTCAAGTAGGCCTACTCAACGACCCACAGCAACGCAGTCTTCTATGGACCAGTTTATGCCAAAGTCTATGTCTGTAGCAAAACAAGGCCAAATTGATATTGCATTGGCTAAAATGTTTGCCACTGATTTCCAGCCATTTTCGATTATGGAGCACATATGTTTTAGAAATTATATAAATAGTCTAAATCCAATGTACACAATTCTAAGCAGGAAAACCCTTTCAAAATCACTTATTCCACAAATGTACGAGAGCACACAGGCTTCAGTGCGGGAAAGAGTCCAAAAAGCTACTGCAGTTTGCCTTACCACTGACTGCTGGACATCAAGGGTAACCACTTCTTACATGTCGGTTACATGTCACTACATTGAAGATTCTTCAATGTCTAGCTGTCTTCTGGACTGCGTTGAGTTCAGCGACAGACACACCTCAGAGAACTTGACAGAGGAACTGTTGAGAGTAGCCAGAGAATGGCAAGTAGATGGAAAAGTGGTCTGTTGTGTTAGCGACAATACAGATAACATAACCAAACGAAAATGGAACCATCATCCATGTCTTGCCCACACAAGCCACCTGATTGTAAGAGATGCTCTGAAGGTGATTAAGCCCACTGTGGACAAAGTGAACGCAGCTGTGGAATACTTCCACAGGAGCACAGTAGGTTCTGAAAAGCTAAAGTCTACACAATGCCAGATGGGGATGCCTGAGGTCTAAACAAGACTGCACTACAAGGTGGAATTCAACATTGTATATGTTGAAGCGTTTTCTTGAGTCAAAGGATGCCATCATCTCTACCCTGGCCATTGTCAATGCAGCTGTTGATGCTCTGACCCAAGAGGAATGGGAGGTGGTGGAGGAGGTGTGCAGAGTCCTGGAACCCTTTGAGCAGGTCACTGTGGAGATCAGTGGAGAGAAGTACAGTAAGCAGTTATTACTACATCATTATTTAATCCAGTATTATATATGTATATGAGCAGTAGATCAGAATGTAGTATCAGTAGACAAAACATGAACCTGAACTAATAAGTTACTGTTCTCTCTTTTCAGCTATGTGACAGCCTCAAAAATGATACTTTATTTAACCAGGTAGGCTAGTGGAGAACAAGTTCTCATTTACAACTGCGACCTGGCCAAGATAAAGCAAAGCAGTGCGACACAAACAACACAGAGTTACACATGGAATAAACAAACGTACAGTCAATAACACAATAGAAAAAAAGAAAGTCTATATACAGTGTGTGCAAATGGCGGTAAGGCAATAAATAGGCCATAGTAGCGAAGTAATTACAATTTAGCAAATTAACACTGGAGTGATAGATGAGCAGATGATGATGTGCAAGTAGAAATACTGGTGTGCAAAAGAGCAGAAAAGTAAATAAAAACAATATGTGAATGAGGTAGGTAGATTGGATGGGCTATTTACAGATGGGCTGTGTACAGCTGCAGCGATCGGTTAGCTGCTCAGATAGCTAATGTTTAAAGTTAGTAAGGGAAATATAAGTCTCCAGCTTCAGTGATTTTTGCAATTTGTTCTAGTCATTGGCAGCAGAGAACTGGAAGGAAAGGCAGCCAAAGGGGGTGTTGGCTTTGGGGATGACCAGTGAGAGAGACCTTCTGGAGCGCGTGCTGTGGGTGGGTGTTATTATCGTGACCAGTGAGCTGAGATAAGGCGGAGCTTTACCTAGCATACACTTATAGATGACCTGGAGCCAGTGGGTCTGGCGACGAATATGTAGCGAGGACCAGCCAACTAGAGCATATAGGTCGCAGTGGTGGGTGGTATAAGGGGATTTGGTGACAAAACGGATGGCACTGTGATAGACTGTTTCCAGTTTGCTGAGTAGAGTGTTGGAAGATATTTTGTAAATGACATCGCCGAAGTCGAGGATCGGTAGGATAGTCAGTTTTACGAGGGTATGTTTGGCGGATTGAGTGAAGGAGGCTTTGTTGCGAAATAGAAAGCCGATTCTAGATTTAATTTTGGATTGGAGATGTTTAATATGAGTCTGAAAGGAGAGTTTACAGTCTAGCCAGACACCTAGGTATTTGTAGTTGTCCACATTTTCTAAGTAAGAACCGTCCAGAGTAGTGATGCTAGTCAGGCGGGCGGGTGCGGGCAGTGAACGGTTGAAAAGCATGCATTTGGTTTTACTAGCGTTTAAGAGCAGTTGGAGGCCACGGAAGGAGTGTTGTATGGCATTGAAGCGTTTGGAGGTTAGTTAACACAGTGTCCAAATAAGGGTCTTTAGTGAATCACAGCCAGCTGCCAGAGAGAAGCAAATGTAACCACAGGACATGTGACAGAGTTGATGGACACCCTATGTTCATAAATGGACAGAAAGTTACACAGAATGGAACATAATCACGTGCTATCAGAAACCGCTGCACTTGACCCCAGGTTAATGAGGTTAGCCTTCAGTGATGCCAGAGCGATTGATGAGGCTCTTCAAAGAATAACCTCAGCAGCAGGGAGGGACAGCCCCAGCAGTCAGCTGGCTCAGGCACCAGGGCAACAGGAAGAAGAGGGATCAGATGGAGCAGAAGCACCAGTAGTAGTGCCACAAACGTCTGCTGTTTGACGAAAAAGCAACTGGGGATGCAGCACAAGGAATCCCTCAGCAGATGCCATAATGGAGGTCCGATCCCATTTGGAGGAGCCCCTCTGGCTCTCCAGAGGGTGGTGCTGTCTGCCCAACGCATCACTGGGGGCACAATGCCTGACCTCCAGGACACCTACAACACCCAATGTCACATCAAGGACATCAACCACCAGAGCCACAATCTGTTCACCCCGTTTTCATCCAGAAGGTGAGGTCAGTACAGGTGCATCAAAGCTGGGACCGAGACTGAAGAACAGCTTCTATCTCAAGGCCATCAGACTGTTAAATAGCCATCACTAGCCGGCTACCACCTGGTTACTCAACCCTGCACCTTAGAGGCTGCTGCCCTATATACATAGACATGGAATCACTGGCTACTTTAATAATGGAACACTAGTCCCTATAATAATGTTTACATACTGCTTTACTCATCTCATATGTTTATACTGTTTTCTATTCAACTGTATTTTAGTCAATGCCACTCCGAAATTGATCGTCCTAATATTTATATATTTCTTAATTCCATTCTTTTACTTTCAGATTTATGTGTATTGTTGTAAATTGTTAGATACTACTGCACTGTTGGAGCTAGGAACACAAGCATTTCGCTACACCCGCAATAACATCTGCAAAAAAATGTGTACGTGACCAATAAAATTGGATTTGAACAGAATTAATTATTTCTAGATAAACATACCAGAAGTTTTCCTGACCATGTGGCCAAAGAAAAAACGAATGTCCCTGTCTACTACTGTATCAGTTTTCCCACTGAGTTAACCTGCCCACAGTGCCCAGCAATAAACCTTCATCACCAAGGCTGATGCAGTCAGGTGTGCATCGCCCACTCCGGCCCCTCTCCTCTAGGATGCAAATTACAAATAGTTCCATCTTGTCTCCTGGCAACAGGCCACATGGTTCCGAGCTCTGGGTAGACAGATAGACAGTCAGGAGGACTATATAATGAACTAACAGCAGCACATTAACAACACAGCCAGACATCCCTCGCTCATTGGGAAGAGGGGGAGCAGAGGGAAGAGAGGGAATGTTTTTCAGGGCTTTCTCTCCTTTTTGCCTTTCTCCCCCTCTCTCGCTCTCTCTCTCTCTCTCTCCCTAACTCTGCTCCAGCAGGCAGTTTTGTGTTGTGTGTTTGTTTGTTTGTATGTGTGTGTGTGTGTGCAGTCAGTGTGGTACTTTTGGATTTTACTAAAGATTAAACTGTTGCAGATTAATCAGGAGAAATTGGTCGCTTTGGTTGACAGCAGGGTAGAGGACACCACACACGATCACAGCCATAGGAGTGAGTGTGTGTGTGTGTGTGTGTGTGTGTGTGTGTGTGTGACTGTGTGTGTGTGTGTGTGTGTGTGTGTGTGTGTGTGTGTGTGTGTGTGTGTGTGTGTGTGTGTGTGTGTGATGCGTATGAGGCGAAGTTCAAATAGTGAAGAGATATAACACAAGGCTTCTATTCGCGGCGAACATGTTACTTAGTAACAATTTCCAAAATGGTATGGTGAAACATCAAACCGTTTTTTTAATCAGCATTTTCTTGATGCAGGCAGATTATTTGATAGGGTTAAAGGTCAAAATGAGCCCCCTGTAAAATTACCTGATACCCCCGCCTTCTCTCCTCTGTCCTACTCACTCTGCTTTGCTTCTCTCTCTCTTTACCATCCCCCTCTCTCACCTCTCCTTCTCTGAATCCCTCTCTCCATCTCTCCTCTACTTCTTCACCAAATCAAAGTGGAAAATAGAAATGTAGCCTGCCCGTCCACTATCGATTATTAACCCTCTTTCTGACATATCCCTCAACCCTCTTCTCCACAAAAAGATAGAGGAGAGGGTGTGGGTGTAGTGTTAGAGAGATAGAAAAAGGAGAAAAGGAGAGAGGGAGAGATAGATGCCTGCTCTGCTCTTCCATTAAGAAGCTCAGCGATGTGTGACAGCTCCTTGTATACCCCTCTCCCCCTTCTCAACTCTCTCCTCTTCTCCCCTCCCTGCTTCTCTAAAGAGCCCACGCTCTCCCTCCATCCCTCCCTCCCTCCCACCATCAATTCATTTAAAACTCATCTGTGTGCAGCCAGTGGCAGCCAAAGACACATCAGCCAGGTAAACAGCCACATAACGCCGCTACTCTGTCCATATTGAGGTTATTACACACACACACACACCCACACACACACACACACACAGTACAAGTCAAACGTTTGGACACACTGACTAATATAATAATAGTGACGACATCAAACTATTAAATAACACATATGGAAATATGTAGTAACCAAAAAAGTGTGAAACAAATCGAAACATATTTTAGATTCTTCAAAGTAGCCACCCTTTGCCTTTTGCTTTGCACTCTCTTGGCATTCTCTCAACCAGATTTATGAGATAGTCACCTGGAATGCTTTTCCAACAGTCTTGACTGAGTTCAAACATACAGTTGAAGTCGGAAGTTTACAAACACTTAGGTCGGAGTCATTAAAACTCATTTTTCAACCACTCCACACATTTCTTGTTAACAAAATATAGTTTTGGCAAGTCGGTTAGGACATCTACTTTGTGCATGACACACGTCATTTTTCCAACAATTGTTTACAGACAGATTATTTTACTTATAATTCACTGTATCACAATTCCAGTAGGTCAGAAGTTTACATACACTAAGTTGACTGTGCCTTTAAACAGCTTGGAAAATTCCAGAAAATTATGTCATGGCTTTAGAAGCTTCTGATAGGCTAATTGACATAATTTGAGTCAATTGGCGGTGTACCTGTGGATGTATTTCAAGGCCTACCTTCAAACTCAGTGCCTCTTTGCTTGACATCATGGGAAAATCAAAAGAAATCAGCCAAGACCTTGTAGACCTCCACAAGTCAATTCATTCTTGGGAGCAATTTCCAAACGCCTGAAGGTACCACGTTCATCTGTACAAACAATAGTACGCAAGTATAAACACCATGGGACCACGCAGCCGTCATACCGCTCAGGAAGGAGACGCGTTCTGTCTCCTAGAGATGAACGTACTTTGGTGTGAAAAGTGCAAATCAATCCCAGAACAACAGCAAAGGACCTTGTGAGGATGCTGGAGGAAACATGTACAAAGGCATCTATATCCACAGTAAAACGAGTCCTATATCGACAGAACCTGAAAGGCCACTCAGCAAGGAAGAAGCCACTGCTCCAAAACCGCCATAAAAAAGCCAGACTACGGTTTGCAACTGCACATGGGGACAAAGATCGTACTTTTTGGAGAAACGTCCTCTGGACTGATGAAACAAAAATAGAACTGTTTGGCCATACTGACCATCATTATGTTTGGAGGAAAAAAGGGGAGGCTTGCAAGCCGAAGAACACCATCTAAACCGTGAAGCACGGGGTTGGCAACATCATGTTGTGGCGGTGCTTTACTGCAGGAGGGACTGGTGCACTTCACAAAACAGATGGTATCATGAGGGAGGAAAATTATGTGGATATATTGTAGCAACATCTCAAGATATCAGTCAGGAAGTTAAAGCTTGGTTGCAAGTGGGTCTTCCAAATGGACAATGACCCCAAGCATACTTCCAAAGTTGTGACAAAATGGCTTATGGACAACAATGTCAAGGTATTGGAGAAAATCTGTGGGCAGAACTGAAAAAGCGTGTGCGAGCCAGGAGGCCTACAAACCTGACTCAGTTACACCAGCTCTGTCAGGAGGAATGGGCCAAAATTCACCCAACTTATTGTGGGAAGCTTGTGGAAGGCTACCCGAAATGTTTGACCCAAGTTAAACAATTTAAAGGCAACACTACCAAATGCTAATTGAGTGTATGTAAACTTCTGACCCACTGGGAATGTGATGAAAGAAAAGAAAGCTGAAATAAATAATTCTCTCTACTATTATTCTGACATTTCACATTCTCAAAATAAATTTGTGATCCTGCCTACCTACCTATCCTAAAACAGGGAATATTTACTTGGATTAAATGTCAGGAATTGTGAAAAACTGAGTCTAAATGTATTTGGCTAAGTTGTATGTAAACTTCCAACTACAACTGCATGCTGAGCACTTGTTGGCTACTTTTCCTTCACTCTGCGGTCCAACTCATCCCAAACCATCTCAATTGGGTTGAGGTCAGGTGATTGTGGAGGTCAGGTAATCTGATGCAGCACTCCATCACTCTCCTTCTTGGCCAAATAGCCCTTACACAGCCTGGCGGTGTGTTTTGGGTCATTGTCCTGTTGAAAAAGGAATGATAGTCCCACTAAGCCCAAACCAGCAGAATGCTGTGGTAGCCATGCTGGTTAAGTGTGCCTTGAATTCTAAATAAGTCAAAGCCAGTGTCACCAGCAAAGTACACCACACCATCACACCTCCTCCATGCTTTACAGTGGGAACCACACATGCAGAGATCATTCGCTCACCTATTCTGCGTCTCACAAAGACACAGCGTTTAGAATCAAAAAATCAGACCAAAGGACAGATTTCCACCGGTCTAATGTCCATTGCTCATGTTTCTTGGCCTGAGCAAGTCTCTTCTTATTATTGGTGTCCTTTAGTAGTTGTTTCCTTGCAGCAATTCGACCATGAAGGCCTGATTTACACAGTCTCCTCTGAACAGTTGATGTTGAGATGTGCCTGTTACTTGAACTCTGAAGCATTTATTTGGGCTGAAATTTCTGAGGTTGGTAACTCTAATGAACGTATCCTCTGCAGCAGAGGTAACTCTGGGTTTTCCTTTCCTGTGGCGGTCCTCATGAGAGACAGTTTCATAATCCCGCTTTATGGATTTTGTGACTGCACTTGATGTCTTAAAGTAATGATGGACTGTCATTTCTCTTTGATTATTTGAGCTGTTCTTGCCATAATATGGACTTGGTCTTATACCAAATAGGGCTATCTTCTGTATATCACCCCTACCTTGTCACATCTAGGTTTGCGCATTTTTGGGGAATATTTAGAGGTGGAAACTTTCCGTGGGAATTAATGGGAATATATGGGAATTAACGGAAATATATGCAAATTAATACCATTTAAATGTAGATGGTTTTTGCAATGGATATATTTACCATATCATATGGAGACAGAAACATAAACCTTTTACCTTATCATAAGTAGACATAATTGCAAATGATTAAATCTTTCCAATAGAAATTTAAAAAACGATTTAGTTACAAATTGAACTTTAATTAAATGAGTTGACTCTTCACGTGGGATGATTTCACTGAACAACAAAAGAAAGGGAATATTAAATGATCCCCAATGATCCATCTCATCTCACAAAAACGTTTTCAACATACATCTGTAAAATGATAGTCTAGAAACTAAAGCTTTGGTTGTCTTCCTCTCAGGTTTCCATGTCTTCTCCCTGGACCTCCTCAATGTCCACCTCTTGAACATCAAACTGTGAGGCCTCATCTTCACTGTCACTTTCCAACCTAGTTGAGGATGGCTCGTTGTCAGGCTAAAAAGCCTCAAATTTGCCCGATGGCCACCAACTTTTCAACCCTTGTATTGGGCAGCCTGTTGCGTGCTTTGGTGTGTGTGTTCCCAAACAAGGACCAGTTGCACTATGAGGTGGCTGATGTTGGTGGGATTTGTAGGATGATGGAGGCAACAGGGGAAATCCACAAAGTCCCTTCCACCAGGTGGCTGATGAGATATGTTGGCACGACTGCCATACAGCATCTCCATCCCAAAGCCTTTGCTTGGAAGTGTACTTCGCCATACTGCCAAGAACTTTGCCCTTATCCAGGCCAAGGTGGCGAGACACGGTAGTGATGACACCATAGGCCTTGTTGATCTCTGCACCAGACAGGATTCTCTTGCCAGCATACTTGGGGTCCTACATGTGCCCTGCAGTGTGTATGGGCTTCAAGCAGAAGTCGTCACGCTTTTTGATGCATTTCAGAACTGCAGTTTCCTCTGCTTGGAGCAACAGTGAAGTGGACAGGGCAGTACGGATTTCTTCTCTTACATCTGCAAGCAGAAACTGAACATCAGACAGGATGGCATTGTCTCCCTCAATCCGTGCAATGGCTACTGCTATAGGTTTTAGTAGTTTCAGGCTGCTTACCACTCTCTCCCAAAATACATTATCCAGGAGGATCCTCTTGATGGGGCTGTCCATATCAGCAGACTGTGATATGGCCATTTCTTGGAGACTCCTTCCCCTCCAGGAGACTGTCAAACATGATGACAACACCACCCCAACGGGTGTTTCTGGGCAGCTTCAATGTGGTGCTCTTATTCTTCTCACTTTGTTTGGTGAGGTAGATTGCTGCTATAACTTGATGACCCTTCACATACCTAACCATTTCCTTGGCTCTCTTGTAGAGTGTATCCATTGTTTTCAGTGCCACGATGTCCGTGAGGAGCAGATTCAATGCATGAGCAGCACAGCCGATGGGTGTAATGTGAGGGTAGGACTCCTCCACTTTAGACCAAGCAGCCTTCATGTTCACAGCATTGTCTGTCACCAGTGCAAATACCTTCTGTGGTCCAATGTCATTGATGACTGCCTTCAGCTCATCTGCAATGTAGAGAACGGTGTGTCTGTTGTCCCTTGTGTCTGTGCTCTTGTAGAATACTGGTTGAGGGGTGGAGATGTAGTTAATTATTCCTTGCCCACGAACATTCAACCACCCATCAGAGATGATGGCAATACAGTCTGCTTTCTCTATGATTGGCTTGACCTTCACTTGAACTCTGTTGAACTCTGCATCCAACAAATGAGTAGATAAAGCATGTCTGGTTGGAGGGGTGTATGCTGGGTGAAGAACATTCAGAAATCTCTTCCAGTACACATTGCCTGTGAGCATCAGAGGTGAACCAGTTGCATACACAGCTCGAGCAAGACATTCATCAGCATTTCTTTGACTATGTTCCTCCATTGAGTCAAAAAAAAACTTGATTCCAGGAGGACCATGAGCTGTTGCTATCGATAAGGTGTCTGATTCATCATTTTCACCTCGAATAGAAGTAGAGGGACTTTTGTCAGAGGTTGCTTGTTGTGAGCGCTGAGGGAACATTATGCATTTGGCCAGATGATTCTGCATCTTTGTTGCATTCTTCACATATGATTTGGCACAGTATTAGCAAATGTACACAGTTTTTCCTTCTACATTAGCTGCAGTGAAATGTCTCCACACATCAGATAGTGCCCGTGGCATTTCCCTGTAAAGATTAGGGAAAAAAATAAAAAATACAATTCCATGTACAGATAAATAGTTAAGCAGTTAGATTAAACAATTCCTTTGTAAGATAAATGTTTTAAAATGAAACATGTATGGAAACAGGTGAATTAACACTCCTCAGGTCGCAGGCTCAAGCAAGCTAAAACCCACATGGTAGCAAAAACTTACTAGCTGAAATTGTTAACAAGTTAAAAATGATTTAAACAGACTTTGCTGTAGGCTACTATTTACGAGTTAACAAAAAATCATGTCATAAAATATATTCACCCCACCCAGTATTGTAATCAAAATTTACCAGAAAGAATGTAGTCCTTGGCTCAGACAGTGTAGTAGTGTGGGCTCAACAGCATCTCATTAGTGTGCAAGATCTTGAGAATCAGCTGTACATGTGATGGAAGAATGCACTGTGCATGCAGAGGGTTGCAATTCCAAAATATGCCACAAGACCTAGAATTGCTTTATGTGTATCCCACAAAAAAGGTTCACTGTTATAAGCTAACTTTTTTGAAGGCACTGGAGCAACGAACCACCCTTGCTGTCTCTGCCTGGCTGGTTCCCCTCTCTCCACTGGGATTCTCTGCCTCTAACCCTATTACAGGGGCTGAGTCACTGGCTTACTGGTGCTCTTCCATGCCGTCACTAGGAGGGGTGCGTCACTTGAGTGGGTTGAGTCACTGACGTGGTCTTCCTGTCTGGGTTGGCGCACCCCCTTGGGTTGTGCCGTGGCCGGAGATCTTTGTGGGCTATACTCGGCCTTGTCTCAGGATGGTAAGTTGGTGGTTGAAGATATCCCTCTAGTGGTGTGGGGGCTGTGCTTTGGCAAAGTGGGTGGGGTTATATCCTGCCTGTTTGGCCCTGTCCGGGGGTATCATCGGATGGGGCCACAGTGTCTCCTGACCCCTCCTGTCTCAGCCTCCAGTATTTATGCTGCAGTAGTTTATGTGTCGGGGGGCTAGGGTCAGTCTGTTATATCTGGAGTATTTCTCCTGTCTTATCCGGTGTCCTGTATGAATGAATTTAAGTATGCGCTTTCTAATTCCCTCTTTCTCTCTTTCTTTCTTTCTTTCTTTCTCTCTCTCGGAGGACCTGAGCCCTAGGACTATGCCTCAGGACTACCTGGCATGATGACTCCTTGTTGTTCCCAGTCCACCTGGCCGTGCTGCTGCTCCAGTTTCAACTGTTCTGCCTGCGGCTATGGAACCCTGACCTGTTCACTGTGATTACTATTATTTGACCATGCTGGTCATTTATGAACATTTGAACATCTTGGCCATGTTCTGTTATAATCTCCACCCGGCACAGCCAGAAGAGGACTGGCCACAGCCTGGTTCCTCTCTAGGTTTCTTTCTAGGTTTTGGCCTTTCTAGGGAGTTTTTCCTAGCCACCGTGCTTCTACACCTGCATTGCTTGCTGTTTGGGGTTTTAGGCTGGGTGTAACGGTCCTGACCTGTTTTATGTTGTTTTTGTATGTGTTTTTGGTCAGGGCGTGTGTTTTGGGTGGGCAGTCTATGTTTTGTATTTCTAGGTTGGTTTTTGTGTTCGGCCTGGTATGATTCTCAATTAGAGACAGGTGTGTATCGTTTGTCTCTAATTGAGAGTCATACTAAGGCAGCCAGGGTTTCACTGGGGTTTTGTGGGTGTTTGTTCCTGTGTCCACACATGGACGGTTGAAGGTTAGTCACGTTTGTTGTTTTGTAGTTTTTGTAGAGTCTTGTTTGCTGTTTTCATTAAAAGATGGCTTATTTCCCTCAATCCGCATCTTGGTCCTATCCATGCTCCTCCTCGTTTGAGGAGGAGAACAACATTGACTGCCTTTACAGAAACACCCACCATAACAGGACCAAGCGGATTGAGGAGAGAGAAAAGGAACTAAGGCACTGGACACAGGAGGAATGGTCTTGGGAGATCATGGACGGAAAGGGACCCTGGGGAAGGGTTGGAGAGAATCGCCGCTCTCGGGAGGAGAGGAAGGCAGCCACAGCCCAGGAGCGCTGGTATGAGGAGGCAGCACATAGGAGAGGCCGGAAGCCCGAGAGGCTCACCCAAAAATTTCTTGGGGGGGGGATAAAGGGGAGTGTGGCGAAGCCGGGTTGGATACCTGAGCCAACTCCCCGGGCTTGCCGTGGAGTAAGAGGGCGTCGTACTGGTCAGACACCGTGTTATGCGGTAAAGCGCACGGTGTCCCCAGTACGCGTGCTTAGCCCAGTGCGGGCTATTCCACCTTGCCGCACTGGGAGGGCTAGGTTGGGCATCGAGCCGGGTACATGGCACCAGCCTTACAGGTGGTGTCCCCGGTTCGCCTGCATAGCCCAGTGCGGGCTATTCCACCTCGCCGCACTGGCAGGGTTACGGGGACCATTCAACCTGGTAAGGTTGGGGAGGCTCGGTGCTCAAGAGCACGTGTCCTCCTTCACGGTCCGGTATATCCGGCGCCACCTTCCCACCCCAGCTCAGTACCACCAGTGCCTACACCACGCACCAGGCTTCCAGTGCATCTCCAGAGCCCTGTTCCTCTTCCACGCACTCTCCCTATGGTGCGTGTCTCCAGCCCGGTACCTCCAGTTCCGGTACCACGCACCAGGCCTAGAGTGCGCCACGAGAGTCCAGTGTGCCCAGTTCCTGTTCCCCGCACTCGCCCTGAGGTGCGTGCCCTCAGCCCGGTACCTCCAGTTCCGGTACCACGCACCAGGCCTATAGTGCGTCTCAGCCGGCCAGAGTCTGCCGTCTGCCTAGCGCCAGAGCCGTCCTGCCATGACCAGCCAGAGCCGTCCTGCCATGACCAGCCAGAGCCGTCCTGCCATGACCAGCCGGAGCCGTCCTGCCATGACCAGCCGGAGCCGTACTGCCATGACCAGCCGGAGCCGTCCTGCCATGACCTGCCGGAGCCGTCCTGCCATGACCTGCCGGAGCCGTCCTGCCATGACCTGCCGGAGCCGTCCTGCCATGACCTGCCGGAGCCGTCCTGCCATGACCTGCCGGAGCCGTCCTGCCATGACCTGCCGGAGCCGTCCTGCCATGACCTGCCGGAGCCGTCCTGCCATGACCTGCCGGAGCCGTCCTGCCATGACCTGCCGGAGCCGTCCTGCCATGACCTGCCGGAGCCGTCCTGCCATGACCTGCCGGAGCCGTCCTGCCATGACCTGCCGGAGCCGTCCTGCCATGACCTGCCGGAGCCGTCCTGCCATGACCTGCCGGAGCCGTCCTGCCATGACCTGCCGGAGCCGTCCTGCCATGACCTGCCGGAGCCGTCCTGCCATGACCTGCCGGAGCCGTCCTGCCATGACCTGCCGGAGCCGTCCTGCCATGACCTGCCGGAGCCCCGCAGCCCGGACCTGCCGGAGCCCCTCAGCCCGGACCTGCCGGAGCCCCTCAGCCCGGACCTGCCGGAGCCCCTCAGCCCGGACCTGCCGGAGCCCCTCAGCCCGGACCTGCCGGAGCCCCTCAGCCCGGACCTGCCGGAGTCCCTCAGCCCGGACCTGCCGGAGTCCCTCAGCCCGGACCTGCCGGAGTCCCTCAGCCCGGACCTGCCGGAGTCCCTACGCCCGGACCTGCCGGAGTCCCTACGCCCGGACCTGCCGGAGTCCCTACGCCCGGACCTGCCGGAGTCCCTACGCCAGGACCTGCCGGAGTCCCTCAGCCCGGACCTGCCGGAGTCCCTCAGCCCGGACCTGCCGGAGTCCCTCAGCCCGGACCTGCCGGAGTCCCTCAGCCCGGACCTGCCGGAGTCCCTCAGCCCGGACCTGCCGGAGTCCCTCAGCCCGGACCTGCCGGAGTCCCTCAGCCAGGACCTGCCGGAGTCCCTCAGCCAGGACCTGCCGGAGTCCCTCAGCCAGGACCTGCCGGAGTCCCTCAGCCAGGACCTGCCGGAGTCCCTCAGCCAGGACCTGCCGGAGTCCCTCAGCCAGGACCTGCCGGAGTCCCTCAGCCAGGACCTGCCGGAGTCCCTCAGCCAGGACCTGCCGGAGTCCCTCAGCCAGGACCTGCCGGAGTCCCTCAGCCAGGACCTGCCGCCCCTTATCCCGGTGCTGCCCCTTCATTTAGGTGGTGTTAGTGGGAGGGTGGTCATTGGGAGGGGGATAAAGAAGCGGGGATTGATTATGGTGGGGTGGGGACCTCGCCCTCAGCCTGAGCCACCACCGTGGTCAACTGCCCACCCAGACCCTCCCCTGGACTTTGTGCTGGTGCGCCCGGCGTTCGCACCTTGAGGGGGGGGTTCTGTAACGGTCCTGACCTGTTTTATGTTGTTTTTGTATGTGTTTTTGGTCAGGGCGTGTGTTTTGGGTGGGCAGTCTATGTTTTGTATTTCTAGGTTGGTTTTTGTGTTCGGCCTGGTATGATTCTCAATTAGAGACAGGTGTGTATCGTTTGTCTCTAATTGAGAGTCATACTAAGGCAGCCAGGGTTTCACTGGGGTTTTGTGGGTGTTTGTTCCTGTGTCCACACATGGACGGTTGAAGGTTAGTCACGTTTGTTGTTTTGTAGTTTTTGTAGTGTCTTGTTTGCTGTTTTCATTAAAAGATGGCTTATTTCCCTCAATCCGCATCTTGGTCCTATCCATGCTCCTCCTCGTTTGAGGAGGAGAACAACATTGACTGCCTTTACACTGGGTTTCTGTACAGCACTTTGATATATCAGCTGATGCTATATAAATACATTTGATTTGATGTGATGAATTTAAGCAAAATTCTCCAATCTCGGGCTTAACTTCCCATGGAAAATTTCTGTGAAAATTCCTGAAATTTACTGTAAAGTTTCTGACCCTTTGCAACCCTACCTTGTCACAACACAACTGATTGGCTCAAATGCAGAAATTCCACAAATGAACTTTTAACAAGGCACACCTATTAATTGAAATGCATTCCAGGTGACTACCTCATGAAGCTGGTTGAACGAATGTCAAGAGTGTGCAAAGCTGTCATCAATGCAAAGGATGGCTAATATAAAATATATTTTGATTTACGGCACTTGGGGCATCAATACACACAGACACACACACATCTGGTGTCCTGGTGATTTGAGACCATGGCAGTAATGTTAGAGGTGTGTGTTGTTAATAATGCTCTTAACAACAGCCAGCCGTGTGTGTGTGTGTGTGTGTGTGTTTCAGAGCCAGCAGCCAGGCCAGGATCGATGCTTTTACAAGCCTAATGGTAGACGGCTGTCTGAGACATATGTTCCCAGATCATATTTTTCCCTCCTCTACTTCCCCCTCTATCTCTGGTTGGTCTCTCCCTGGATGTGGCTGGTTGGTCCCTCCCTGGTTGTGGCTGGTTGGTCTCTCCCTGGTTGGTTCCTCCCTGGTTGTGGCTGGTTGGTCTCTCCCTGGTTGTGGATGGTTGGTTCCTCCCTGGTTGTGGCTGGTTGGCCCTCCCTGGTTGGTTCCTCCCTGGTTGTGGCTGGTTGGTTCCTCCCTGGTTGTGGCTGGTTGTGTCCTCCCTGGTTGTGGCTGGTTGTGTCCTCCCTGGTTGTGGCTGGTTGGTCCCTCCCTGGTTGTGGCTGTTTGGTCTCTCCCTGGTTGTGGCTGGTTGGTTCGGTCTCTCCCTGGTTGTGGCTGGTGGTTCCTCCCTGGTTGTGGCTGGTGGTCTCTCCCTGGTTGTGGCTGGTTGGTCCCTCCCTGGTTGTGGCTGGTTGGTTTGGTCTCTCCCTGGTTGTGGCTGGTTGGTTCCCCCCTGGTTGTGGCTGGTTGGTTCCTCCCTGGTTGTGGTTGGTTTGGTCTCTTCCTGGTTGGGGCTGGTTGGTCCCTCCCTGGTTGTGGATGGTTAGTTCCTCCCTGGTTGTGGCTGGTGGTTCCTCCCTGGTTGTGGCCGGTTGGTTCTGTCTCTCCCTGGTTGTGGCTGGTTGGTTCCTCCCTGGTTGGGGCTGGTTGGTTCCTCCCTGGTTGGGGCTGGTTGGTCTCTCCCTGGTTGTGGATGGTTAGTTCCTCCCTGGTTGTGGCTGGTGGTTCCTCCCTGGTTGTGGCTGGTTGGTCTCTCTCTGGTTGTGGCTGGTTGGTCTCTCCCTGGTTGTATCCTCCCTGGTTGTGGCTGGTTGGTCTCTCCCTGGTTGTGGCTGGTTGGTCCCTCCCTGGTTGTGGCTGGTTCGGTCCCTCCCTGGTTGTGGCTGGATGGTCCCCCACTGGTTGTGGCTGGTTGGTTCCTGCCTGGTTGTGGCTGGTTGGTCTCTCCCTGGTTGTGGCTGGTTGGTCTCTCCCTGGTTGGGGCTGGTTGGTCTCTCCCTGGTTGTGGCTGCTGGTTCCTCCCTGGTTGGGGCTGGTTGGCCTCTCCCTGGTTGTATCCTCCCTGGTTGTGGCTGGTTGGTCCCTACCTGGTTGTGGCTGGTTGGTCCCTACCTGGTTGGGGCTGGTTGGTCCCTCCCTGGTTGGGGCTGGTTGGTCCCTCCCTGGTTGGGGCTGGTTGGTCCCTCCCTGGTTGTGGCTGATTGGTCCCTTCCTGGTTGTGGCTGGTTGGTCCCTCCCTGGTTGGGGCTGGTTGGTCCCTCCCTGGTTGTGGCTGATTGGTCCCTTCCTGGTTGTGGCTGGTTGGTCCCTCCCTGGTTGGGGCTGGTTGGTCCCTCCCTGGTTGGGGCTGGTTGGTCCCTCCCTGGTTGGGGCTGGTTGGTCCCTCCCTGGTTGGGGCTGGTTGGTCCTTTCCTGGTTGTGGCTGGTTGGTCTCTCCCTGGTTGTGGCTGGTTGGTCTCTCCCTGGTTGTGGCTGGTTGGTCTCTCCCTGGTTGTGGCTGGTTGGTCTCTCCTTGGTTGTGGCTGGTTGGTCTCTCCCTGGTTGTGGCTGGTTGGTCTCTCCCTGGTTGTGGCTGGTGGTTCCTCCCTGGTTGTGGCTGGTTGGTCTCTCCCTGGTTGTGGCTGGTTGGTCTCTCCTTGGTTGTGGCTGGTGGTTCCTCCTTGGTTGTGGCTGGTTGGTCTCTCCCTGGTTGTGGCTGGTGGTTCCTCCTTGGTTGTGGCTGGTTGGTCTCTCCCTGGTTGTGGCTGGTTGGTCTCTCCCTGGTTGTGGCTGGTGGTTCCTCCTTGGTTGTGGCTGGTTGGTCTCCCCCTGGTTGTGGTTGGTTCGGTTGCTCCCTGGTTGTGGCTGGTGGTTCCTCCCTGGTTGTGGCTGGTTGGTCTCTCCCTGGTTGTGGCTGGTTGGTCTCTCCCTGGTTGTGGTTGGTTCGGTCTCTCCCTGGTTGTGGTTGGTTCGGTCTCTCCCTGGTTGTGGTTGGTTCGGTCTCTCCCTGGTTGGGGCTGTTTGGTCTCTCCCTGGTTGGGGCTGGTGGTTCCTCCCTGGTTGTGGCTGGTTGGTCTCTCCCTGGTTGTGGCTGGTTGGTCTCTCCCTGGTTGTGGCTGGTGGTTCCTCCTTGGTTGTGGCTGGTTGGTCCCTCCCTGGTTGTGGCTGGTGGTTCCTCCCTGGTTGTGGCTGGTTGGTCTCTCCCTGGTTGTGGCTGGTTGGTCTCTCCCTGGTTGTGGCTGGTGGTCTCTCCCTGGTTGGGGCTGGTTGGTCTCTCCCTGGTTGGGGCTGTTTGGTCCCTCCCTGGTTGGGGCTGTTTGGTCCCTCCCTGGTTGGGGCTGTTTGGTCCCTCCCTGGTTGTGGCTGGTTGGTCTCTCCCTGGTTGTGGCTGGTTGGTCTCTCCCTGGTTGTGGCTGGTTGGTCTCTCCCTGGTTGTGGCTGGTTGGTCTCTCCCTGGTTGTGGCTGGTTGGTCTCTCCCTGGTTGTGGCTGGTTGGTCTCTCCCTGGTTGTGGTTGGTTCGGTCTCTCCCTGGTTGTGGTTGGTTCGGTCTCTCCCTGGTTGGGGCTGTTTGGTCTCTCCCTGGTTGTGGCTGGTGGTTCCTCCCTGGTTGTGGCTGGTTGGTCTCTCCCTGGTTGTGGCTGGTGGTTCCTCCTTGGTTGTGGCTGGTTGGTCTTTCCCTGGTTGTGGCTGGTGGTTCCTCCTTGGTTGTGGCTGGTTGGTCTCTCCCTGGTTGTGGTTGGTTCGGTCCCTCCCTGGTTGTGGTTGGTTCGGTCCCTCCCTGGTTGTGGCTGGTGGTTCCTCCCTGGTTGTGGCTGGTTGGTCTCTCCCTGGTTGTGGCTGGTTGGTCTCTCCCTGGTTGTGGCTGGTTGGTCTCTCCCTGGTTGTGGCTGTTTGGTCCCTCCCTGGTTGGGGCTGGTTGGTCTCTCCCTGGTTGTGGCTGGTTGGTCTCTCCCTGGTTGTGGCTGGTTGGTCTCTCCCTGGTTGTGGCTGGTTGGTCTCTCCCTGGTTGTGGCTGGTTGGTCTCTCCCTGGTTGTGGCTGGTTGGTCCCTCCCTGGTTGGGGCTGTTTGGTCCTCCCTGTGATTGGGGTAGTCAGGCTGTGAGGTTGGGTGGGGTAAGGGGGGGGGTGAGGGAGGTACTAAATAAGGAACATAGGGTAAAGCAGGGAGGGGCATTATTTTAGATAGGAACAGCCTCCCTACCCTTGGTTCTCTCCCTTCTTCTATCACTCAATCCAAACAACTGACACTATGTATACAATACTAGAGGTCGACCGATTATGATTTTTCAATGCCGATACCGATACCTATTATTGGAGGACAAAAAAAGCCGATGCCGATTAATCGGACGATTTATAAAAATAAATAAACTTTTACTATATATATCATACACACACACACATGTTTGTAATAATGACAATTGCAACAATACTGAATGAACAATGAACACTTTTATTTTAACTTAATATAATACATAAATACACACACACGCACACAGCTCTGAAGTGACAATGATACTGAAGAGTCTGCTTAGGAGACAAATACTCTCAACTGTTTGAATAAAAATAGAGTTTAAGTTACCTGTGATGAATGTTGAAAACAAAAACTGTCATTTCTATATGCAGGAAATCGTATTTTAATAATGGGCATGGTAAGAATTGACAACCAAAGTGCGAGTCATAATTCCCATGACACCTTCTAGCAACATCTGAAAAGTGGTTCCTTCATTTATTCCATAGGATATTTTTTAGATTCACTTAAAATAAAGTCTGTGTTTCATGTAGGCTTACATCACCGTGACAATTTTATAACTGTGTAGATATCCATAGGACAAGGTAACTCTGATCAATATTGGCTAAATATAAGCGAAGATAAAAAAAATTGTAGAGTGGATTTATGAAAATATGTTGACAAACGTTACCTTATCCTAGTGAGATTTACACAGGTATCAAAACGTTGAGGCGGTTTAAGCCTGCACGAAACACAAACCTTATTTGAAGTAGATCAAGACATTCTCTATGGAAGACATGAACGGTAAAATAACGAAGGAACCCCTTTCAAATTCAGCCGCAAGTTATTACAGGAATTATAACGCGTCGACTATTTCTCTCTAAACCATATACCTTTGACTAATCCGGAAACTATCACCTCGAAAACAAAACGTTTATTCCGTTCCGTATTTCATCTAACGGGTGGCATCCATGAGTCTAAATATTCCTGTTACATTGCACAACCTTCAATGTTGTCATAATTACGTAAAATTCTGGCAAATTAGTTCGCAAAAAGCCAGACGGCCCAAACTGTTGCATATACCCTGACTCGGCGTGCAATGAACGCAAGAGAAATGACACAATTTCACCTGGTTAATATTGCCTGCTAACCTGGATTTGTTTTAGCTAAATATGCAGGTTTAAAAATATATACTTGTATATTGACTTTAAGAAAGGCATTGATGTTTATGGTTAAGTACACATTGGAGCAATGACAGTCATTGATTGATTAGTTTTTATAAGATAAGTTTAATGCTAGCTAGCAACTTACCTTAGCTTACTGCATTCGCTAAAAGGCAGGCTCCTCGTGGAGTGCAATGTAATCAGGTGTTAGAGCATTGGACTAGTTAACTGTAAGGTTGCAAGATTGGATCCCCCGAGCTGACAATGTTAAAAATCTGTCCTGTTCCTAGGCCGTCATTGAAAATAAGAATGTGATCTTAACTGACTTGCCTAGTTAAATAAAGATTAAATAAAGGTGTAAAAAAAAAATTTTTTTTTTTTTTTAATCGGCAAATCGGCACCCAAAAATACCGATTTCCGATTGTTATGAAAACTTGAAATCGGTCCCGATTAATCGGCCATTACGATTAATCGGTCGACCTCTATACAATACTATAGAATTGAATGGGTGTGTTCTCTTCACCCATTCACCAAACCACTGATCTAGAATCAGGTCCCCAGTCATTGTAGCAAGTTGGGACAGCAGCGTGGCAGGACAGTAGATGATTCAGGATCAGCATGGTGAGACAGAAGGCAGTGAGTGAGTGAGTAGGCCTATATCTTATGCTGAGAGGATCATTGTTGTGAGTTTACCATCACTGTGTGACTGATCTGCTGCTCTAGTGATCTGACAGTTGATTGCTGTGGATGGCTGGAATAGCTGATTCATGATGAGGATGCGTGTTTGTGTGTGGTGTGTACGTGCATGTGTAAGAGACTGAGAGTGTGTGTATGCTTGGGTGTGTGGCTAATCTCCTCCCCCACGGCTCAGAGTGGATTGGCCATTAGAATCAGGGAGATGGCGAGACACTGGCACACAACCAATACATGATGATAATGGCTATTATACAGACAGAGAGAGAGAGAGGGGATGGAGGTAGAGAGAGAGGGGATGGAGGTAGAGAGAGATGGGATGGAGGTAGAAAGAGATGGGATGGAGGTAGAGAGAGAGGGGATAGAGGTAGAGAGAAGGGATAGAGGTAGAGAGAGATGGGATGGAGGTAGAGAGAGAGGGGATAGAGGTAGAGAGAGAGGGGATAGAGGTAGAGAGAGAGGGGATAGAGGTAGAGAGAGAGATGGGATGGAGGTAGAGAGAGGGGATAGAGGTAGAGAGAGATGGGATGGAGGTAGAGAGAGGGGGGATAGAGGTAGAGAGAGGGGGGATAGAGGTAGAGAGAGGGGGGATAGAGGTAGAGAGAGATGGGATAGAGGTAGAGAGAGATGGGATGGAGGTAGAGAGAGAGGGCATAGAGGTAGAGAGAGATGGGATGGAGGTAGAGAGAGATGGGATGGAGGTAGAGAGAGATGGGATAGAGGTAGAGAGAAGGGATAGAGGTAGAGAGAGATGGGATGGAGGTAGAGAGACAAATGGTTTGATGAAGAATGCAAAAATCTAAGAAATAAATTGAGAAACCTGTCCAACCAAAAACATAGAGACCCGGAAGACCTGAGTCTACTCCTTCACTATGGTGAATCACTAAAACAATACAGAAATACACTACGGAAAAAGAAGGAACAGCATGTCAGAAATCAGCTCAATGTAATTGAAGAATCCATAGACTCTAACCAATTCTGGGAAAATTGGAAAACACTAAACAAACAACAACACGAAGAATTATCTATCCAAAATGGAGATGTATGGGTAAACCACTTCTCCAATCTTTTTGGCTCTATAACAAAGAATAAAGAGCAAAAACATATACATGATCAAATACAAATACTAGAATCAACTATTAAAAACTACCAGAACCCACTGGATTCTCCAATTACCTTGAATGAGTTACAGGACAAAATAAAAACCCTCCAACCCAAAAAGGCCTGTGGTGTTGATGGTATCCTTAATGAAATGATCAAATGTACAGACAACAAATTCCAATTGGCTATACTAAAACTCTTTAACATCGTCCTTAGCTCTGGCATCTTCCCCAATATTTGGAACCAAGGACTGATCACCCCAATCCACAAAAGTGGAGACAAACTTGACCCCAATAACTACCGTGGAATATGCGTCAACAGTAACCTTGGTAAAATGCTCTGCATTATCATTAACAGCAGACTCGTACATTTCCTCAATGAACACAATGTACTGAGCAAATGTCAAATTGGCTTTTTACCAAATTACCGTACAACAGACCATGTATTCACCCTACACACCCTAATTGACAACCAAACAAACCAAAACAAAGGCAAAGTCTTCTCATGCTTTGTTGATTTCAAAAAAGCCTTCGACTCAATTTGGCATGAGGGTCTGCTATACAAATTGATGGAAAGTGGTGTTGGGGGTAAAACATACGACATTATAAAATCCATGTACACAAACAACAGGTGTGCGGTTAAAATTGGCAAAAAACACACACATTTCTTCACACAGGGTCGTGGGGTGAGACAGGGATGCAGCTTAAGCCCCACCCTCTTCAACATATATATCAACGAATTGGCGCGGGCACTAGAACAGTCTGCAGCACCCGGTCTCACCCTACTAGAATCCGAAGTCAAATGTCTACTGTTTGCTGATGATCTGGTACTTCTGTCACCAACCAAGGAGGGACTACAGCAGCACCTAGATCTTCTGCACAGATTCTGTCAGACCTGGGCCCTGACAGTAAATCTCAGTAAGACCAAAATAATGGTGTTCCAAAAAAGGTCCAGTCGCCAGGACCACAAATTCCATCTAGACACCGTTGCCCTAGAGCACACAAAAAACTATACATACCTCGGCCTAAACATCAGCACCACAGGTAACTTCCACAAAGCTGTGAACGATCTGAGAGACAAGGCAAGAAGGGCATTCTATGCCATCAAAAGGAACATAAATTTCAACATACCAATTAGGATCTGGCTAAAAATACTTGAATCAGTCATAGAGCCCATTGCCCTTTATGGTTGTGAGGTCTGGGGTCCGCTCACCAACCAAGATTTCACAAAATGGGGCAAACACCAAATTGAGACTCTGCATGCAGAATTCTGCAAAAATATCCTCCGTGTACAACGCAGAACACCAAATAATGCATGCAGAGCAGAATTAGGCCGATACCCACTAATTATCAAAATCTAGAAAAGAGCCGTTAAATTCTACAACCACCTAAAAGGAAGCGATTCCCAAACCTTCCATAACAAAGCCATCACCTACAGAGAGATGAACCTGGAGAAGAGTCCCCTAAGCAAACTGGTCCTAGGGCTCTGTTCACAAACACAAACACACCCCACAAAGCCCCAGGACAACAGCACAATTAAACCCAACCAAATCATGAGAAAACAAAAAGATAATTACTTGACACATTGGAAAGAATTAACAAAAAAACAGAGCAAACTAGAATGCTATTTGGCCTTAAACAGAGAGTACACAGTGGCAGAATACCTGACCACTGTGACTGACCCAAACTTAAGGAAAGCTTTGACTATGTACAGACTCAGTGAGCATAGCCTTGCTATTGAGAAAGGCCGCCGTAGGCAGACATGGCTCTCAAGAGAAGACAGGCTATGTGCACATTGCCCACAAAATGAGGTGGAAACCGAGCTGCACTTCCTAACCTCCTGCCCAATGTATGACCATATTAGAGACACATATTTCCCTCAGATCACACAGATCCACAAAGAATTCGAAAACAAATCCAATTTTGATAAACTCCCATATCTACTGGGTGAAATTCCACAGTGTGCCATCACAGCAGCAAGATTTGTGACCTGTTGCCACAAGAAAAGGGCAACCAGTGAAGAACAAACACCATTGTAAATACAACCCATATTTATGCTTACTTATTTTAACTTGTGTGCTTTAACCATTTGTACATTGTTACAACACTGTATATATTTAATATGACACTCATAATGTCTTTATTGTTTTGAAACTTCTGTATGTGTAATGTTTACTTTTAATTCGTTTTGTTTGTTTCACTTTTGTGTATTGTCTACCTCATTTGCTTTGGCAATGTTAACACATGTTTCCCATGCCAATAAAGCCCCTTGAATTGAATTGAATTGAGAGATGGGATGGAGGTAGAGAGAGGGGATAGAGGTAGAGAGATGGGATGGAGGTAGAGAGAGAGGGCATAGAGGTAGAGAGAGAGGGGATAGAGGTAGAGAGAAGGGGGATAGAGGTAGAGAGAGAGATGGGATGGTAGAGAGAAGGGGACTGAGAAAGCTCAGGTGGGCAAAATGATAGATTGAGAGAAAGGGAGGGGTAAAGTGAATTAAGCTATGGTGGGCGTGTGTCTGTGTGATAATGACTTCCAGTATAAAAACAGAATATGCTCATCAGCAGGTCAGAGGTGTGAGGGATGAAATGAGGACTGATGAGAGACGATGTGTTAGCCATCTTAACCTTCTCTACTCTTTGTCTGTCCCCCCTTCTCCTTCTCTCTCTCTCCTCCTGTCTCCCCCTTTTCCTCCTCCCCTTTCTTCTCTCCTCTTTTTCTCTCTCCCTCTCATCCTCCTCTCCTCTCCCTCTCCACCTGTCCTCTTTTCCTCTCTTTCTTTCTCCTCTCCTCTCTCCACCTGTCCTCCTCTGCTCTTTTTTGTCTTTCTATCTTTTCTATTTTGGCTCTCTCCCTCTCGCCAACCCATGACCATATTGTTACTATGCCATATAATTGGCCTAGGGCAGCAGATTTCCAATTCTGTGTTGTTCTGTACATGCTTCCATGGAAGAATAACAGAACATGGATGGATTCCACATTCCATATCTGTGGGTCTGTGGGTCAGGTGTGCTGTGGCAGGGCTGCGGGGCTGTTGCCGGGTAACAGCTGGTAAAGTAGAGCACGTCTGTAATGTAGATGTGTTTATGGATCCCTGGGCTAGGCAGGGCTGCCAGGAAGCAATTCAGATGATGACTGTCTGTCTGTATGTGATAATATTGTGAGTGTGTACATATATATATGTGTGTGTGTGTGTGTGTGTGTGTGTGTGTGTGTGTGTGTGTGTGTGTGTGTGTGTGTGTGTGTGTGTGTGTGTATCTCTATCTGTGATAATAATGTTTTACATTGGTTCTTTTTAAAAACGTGCTGCCTGCCAGGCTGATCATAAAGTGATCCCTGCCCACCCACGGCTGTTACAGGCCCTCTACTTACATGTTGGAGAGGAGAGAAACTATTTCATCCCTCAGCTCAGTCTATCCATCTCTTCTTGCCATCTTTCGATTGCTCTGTGCTTGCCTTACTTCTATCCCCCCACTCATCCCTCTCTCTCTCACTCTCTCTAGTCTATTTTAGGCTTCAACACGGCAAGCCCATCCCCACCCCCCTGATGGTGGCATTGTGAGCTGATAAGGGTTGTTGTTCAGCTCAGGAGAGAAACGCTACCAAACCCACATCTCATCATCATCTGTCAACTAGATAGAACATCAGTCAGTCAGCTTGCTGTAACAGCTGCCAATGGTATCGGATCAGAGATATTGAAATGAAAGATCTGTACCTTAGATCCTCCAAGGTTCTGTGTTCTAAGGCTCTATTGGTTCTGTTTTGTATTTGAGCTTAACAGGTAGGTATGCCTAGAATTCAGACCAAGCTGCCCTCTAAAATTGTGTACTCAAGTCAGAAAGTTCTGAGGCATCAACATGTCTCTCAGTCTACTGCATCAAATCCCTGACTATATATACACATCATGAGAACAGGCCTCAACTCATCTGACAGTAATTTAACATGTGGCTGGAGCTGAGTTAAACCACACACACACACCTAATACTAAATCCAATTAATAAAACAAAACTGTTTTGTCATGAGCAGTGGAGTGGAATATCTAAATGTGTCCACACACACACACACACACACACACACACACACACACACACACACACACACACACACACACACACACAGAGAGAGCTACGTTAAACCCTGCTAACTGCTGAGAGGAGGAGGAGGAGGGGAGGAGGAGAGTAGGAGGGGAAAGGAGAGGAGACACGAGAGGATATGAGAGAGGAGGGGAAGGAAAGGAAAGTAAAGGAGAGGGGCTTTAAACCCTTCATTGGCATGCATCAGACAGCCTGCTGAAATAGAGAGGGAGGTGGAGGGAGAAACAGGGAGAGAGATGCAGAGAGAGGTAGTGATGGGGAAAGATTGAATGAGGAAGAAACTACAGGCAGCTTGGATGAGAGAGCGAGAGATGGGGCAAGAAGGAGAGGGAGAGAAGGAGGGGGAGATAGGAAGGGAACAGGTGTTTGCGGATGAATAAAATTACCACTGTGAAAATGTGAAGAAAGGAGGAGAGGAAATCGAAAGAGAAAAGAGAGGAGAAGAAAGGGAGATGAGTCCCCTCTGGGAATTTGGCCCGATGTGTGTGGAATGTTGTGTCTGCGTGTGTTTTGTGTGGAATGTTGTGTCTGCGTGTGTTTTGTGTGGAATGTTGTGTCTGCGTGTGTTTTGTGTGGAATGTTGTGTCTGCGTGTGTTTTGTGTGGAATGTTGTGTCTGCGTGTGTTTTGTGTGGAATGTTGTGTCTGCGTGTGTTTTGTGTGGAATGTTGTGTCTGCGTGTGTTTTGTGTGGAATGTTGTGTCTGTGTGTGTTTTGTGTGGAATGTTGTGTCTGAGTGTGTTTGTGTGTGGAACGTGTGACTGTCTAATGTCTACGGGAGTGTGTGTAACACGTGTGTGTATGTGGGATGTTTTCTGGATTGGAAGTAGCCTCCATAGCCTATGTTCGTGCTTTCCCAGTATGCCTCTCCACACCACAGTGAGACCAGTGTTGTCGCCATGCTGTAACTAATGCTGTTGTTTTTGTTGCCAACACTCCCAGCCATTACATTACATTACCACAGCTTACATTACTACTACTGCTCTCTCTCTCTCTCTCTCTCGCGCTCGCTCTCTCTCTCTCGCGCTCGCTCATTACAGCCATGGGGTCTTACCTAAACACTACAGCCATAAATTAGCTACCTTATTCAGATGCATGGTAAGGGACTGGGGTATATGACAGCATGGTATAATGTACATGGACTTGGTGACTAAGTCAGACAAAAGGAGAACTCTAGTGTACCTGAGTTGTCCAATCCCTGGGCGAAACCCTTAAACACACACTGTCTGACGTCTCCTTCTCGCCTCCCAGAATTGAATCTCGACAATGCTGTGTGTGTAAGGGCTCTTCCTGCTGCCCTCTCGCTCTGAAGGGTCTTTCCCAGCATGCAGTGCTCTCTGATGGACAATAAAATCCCAGAGAGAGAGGGGGGGGGGGGGCACAGCTGGAGCCTGGGGCATGGTATTGGTCCCCTGCCCACACTGTCGCCAGGAAGCCCCTAGCAACTACAGGGATGAGTATCAACAGATCTCCACACACACGGTGAAGGAGTGACCTCCCAGCTGCCCTCCAATACGCGCACACACACACACACACACACACACACACACACACACACACACACACACACACACACACACACACACACACACACACACACACACACACACACACACACACACACACACACACACACTCAAACACTGCCCTTCCAACACACACAAATGCAAGCACACACACAACAAACATACAATCCTCAGAGAAAGGAAGCAAGAGTGTGAGCTTGTGAAAGGTTTCCTACAATGTGTTTAAGTTTATACTTTTTCTCCAGCTCCTCTCTGACTTGGCCTACGCTATTTCCTGTATATTGCAGTCATCAGATTATATAGTATTGCTTTGTGCATGAAGTTAGTGAGCGTATACAGTATGATATGCTGTGTTGTTGTGCTGAGTAGTCCCATTAAAAAGTGGTATTTTATAAGATTAATGGAAAAGAGCAGCGGTTAGTTAATCCCTGAGGAAAAGAGCAGTGGTTGGTCAATTGAAATAAATCTATTAAACCCTAATCTATGGATTTCACATGACTGGGAATACAGATATGCATCTGTTGATCACAGATACCTTAAGAAAAATGTAGAGGTGTGGATCAGAAAACCAGTCAGTATCTGGTGTGACCACCATTTTCCTCATGCAGCGTGACACATCTCCTTCGCAGTTGATCAGGCTGTTGATTGTGGTCTGAGGAATGTTGTCCCACCCCTCTTCAATGGCTGTGCGAAGTTGCTGAAAATTGGTGGGAACTGGAACACGCTGTCGTACATGTTGATTCAGAGTAGAGGTTGACCGAATAATCGGAATGGACGAATAATTAGGGCCGATTTGAAGTTTTCATAACAATCTGTAATCTGTATTTTTGGACACCGATTTTTTTTTTTTACACCTTTATTTAACTAGGCAAGTCAGTTAAGAACACATTCTTATTTTCAATGACGGCCTAGGAACGGTGGGTTAACTGCCTTGTTCAGGGGCAGAACGACAGATTTTTACCTTGTCAGCTGGGGATTCGTTTTTGCAACCTTCCGGTTACTAGTCCAACGCTCTAACCACCTGCCTTACATTGCACTCCATGAGGAGCCTGCGTGGCAGGCTGACTACCTGTTACGCGAGGGCAGCAAGAAGCCAAGGTAAGTTGCTAGCTAGCATTAAACTTATCTTATAAAAAACAATCAATCTTAACATAATCACTAGTTAACTACACATGGTTGATGATATTACTAGTTTATCTAGCGTGTCCTGGGTTGCATATAAACGATGCGGTGCCTGTTAATTTCTCTCACAGCCTACTTCGACAAACGGGTGATGATTTAACAAGCGCATTTGCGAAAAAAGCCCTGTCGTTGCACCAATGTACCTAACCATAAACATCAATGCCTTTCTTTAAAATCAATACACAAGTATTGTGTACACAATTTAGTTAATATTGCCTGCTAACATGAATTTCTTATAACTAGGGAAATTGTGTCATTTCTCTTGCGTTCCGTGCAAGCAGTCAGGGTATATGCAGCAGTTTGGGCCGCCTGGCTCATTGCGAACTGTGTGAAGTCCATTTATTCCTAACAAAGGCCGTAATTAATTTGCCAGAATTGTACATAATTATGACATAACATTGAAGGTTGTACAATGTAACAGCAATATTTAGACTTAGGGATGCCACCCATTAGATAAAATACGGAACGGTGTCACGCCCTGACCTTAGAGATCCTTTTTATGTCTCTATTTTGGTTGGTCAGGGCGTGAGTTGGGGTGGGCATTCTATGTTTTGTGTTCTATGTTTTCTATTTCTGTGTGTTTGTTTGGCCGGGTGTGGTTCTCAATCAGAGGCAGCTGTCTATCGTTGTCTCTGATTGAGAACCATACTTAGGTTGCCTTTTCCCACCTGTCTGTGTGGGTAGTTGTCCATGTTTAGTTGCCTGGGAGTACTACGTTGGCGTCACGTTTCGTTTGATGTTTATTGTTTTGTTGGCGACATCTTATATTAAAGAAGCATGTACGCTCACAATGCTGCGCTTTGGTCCACTTCTTCCCAAGATGATCATTACAAACGGTTCCGTATTTCACTGAAAGAATAAACGTTTTGTTTTAAAATGATAGTTTCCGGATTTGACGATTTTAATGACCAAAGGCTCGTATTTCTGTCCGTTATGATGTTATAATTAAGTCTATGATTTGATAGAGCAGTCTGACTGAGCGATGGTAGGCACCAGCATGCTCGTAAGCATTCATTCAAACAGCACTTTCGTGCGTTTTGCCAGCAGCTCTTCGCAATGCTTCAAGCATTGCGCTATTTATGACTTCAAGCCTATCAACTCCCGAGATTAGGCTGGTGTAACCGATGTGAAATGGCTAGCTGTTAGCGGGGTGCGCGCTAATAGCGTTTCAAACTTCACTCGCTCTGCGACTTGGAGTAATTGTTCCCCTTGCTCTGCATGGGTAACGTTGCTTCGAGGGTGGCTGTTGTCGATGTGTTCCTGGTTCGAGCCCAGGTAGGGGCGAGGAGAGGGACGGAAGCTATACTGTTACACTGGCAATACTAAAGTGCCTATAAGAACATCCAATAGTCAAAGGTATATGAAATACAAATCGTATAGAGAGAAATAGTCCTATAATTCCTATAATAACTACAACCTAAAACTTCTTACCTGGGAATATTGAAGACTCATGTACTAGGGGGGTGCCATTTCGACATAGCACAAATTCGTATCCAAATTAAACTGCCTCGTACTCAATTCTTGCTCGTACAATATGCATATTATTATTACTATTGAATAGAAAACACTCTCTAGTTTCTAAAACCGTTTGAATTATGTCTGTAAGTGAAACAGAACTCGACTTAGAGCAATTCTCCTATGAGGATTTGAAAATGGTGAAATCTGCTTGCTGTTCCCAGACCTGTGGATAACCCTGACTGTCTTCTATTGGTTGAGATGCACTGCATACGCCTTCCCCTGGTTGTTAGCGAACAGGGAGAGTTGAAATGGAGTCTCTACGCAGTCCAAAAAGTTGATAAATTGATTGGAATCGAGGTGTCCACCCTTTTGGACTTTCGCGCTGACGCAGAAAGGGTCTTGGAATGTCTTTTTAGAAGCTCTGGTTTTAGAAACTAGATATATCCGGCTCTGTTTTTATTCGATATAGGCTTTAAAGACATCATAATCTTGTTATTTTAAACCGATTTATATCAGTTTATGTCAGTATATTGCGATTTTCGGGCATTTCATTTTCTGACGTTGTATTGACTTGGGTATGTGTAGGGTGCTGTCTTTCGGATGGGACGTTAAACGGGTGTCCTGACTCTCTGAGGTCATTAAAAATCCCATGGCACTTATCGTAAGAGTAGGGGTGTTAACCCCGGTGTCCTGGCTAAATTCCCAATCTGGCCCTCAAACCATCATGGTCACCTAATAATCCCCAGTTTACAATTGGCTAATTCATCCCCCTCCTCTCCCCTGTAACTATTCCCCAGGTCGTTGCTGCAAATGAGAACGTGTTCTCAGACAACTTACCTGGTAAAATAACGGTAAAATAAAAAATAAAATAAAATAAAATCTCTCTCTCGAATGCCATTGTGTACTGCTAATTGCAACGTCGAAGGAAACATTCTCCAACCCAGCAACGATTATTTTGGCCAACGGACACCTTTCCCAAGATTCTGATGGGAGTTCAGCTAATAGTAAGTACTATTTATGCTGATAATTCGTTGTTCTGTTGAAAAAGTAAAATGCATTAGACACCATTATTTTCCGTGTAGCCTTGCGCTATCGCACCCTGTATTGCACCCAGTATTGCGCAGTAAGGTTAATTTTAAAAATGTAATTCAGCGATTGCATTAAGAACTAATTTGTCTTTCAATTGCTGTCCACCCTGTATTTTTTAGTCAAGTTTATGATTATTTATTGATTAGACTAGGTGACTCTCCAAGATGGCGCCCAAAATTTTCTGGGGAGCTTGGCAACTTTTCTCATTGTATAAGCACGATTTGTGCCGCTAAATATGCACATTTTCGAACAAACTCTATATGCATTGTGTAATATGATGTTACAGGACTGTCATCTGAAGAATTCTGAGAAGGTTAGTGAAAATTATTATATTTTGGTGGTGAATACGTTATCGCTATGTTTGGCTGGAATCAATGCTGTTGTTTGGTTTGCTACTGTGCTAAGCTAATATAACGCTATATTGTGTTTTCGCTGTAAAACACTTAGAAAATCTGAAATATTGTCTGGATTCACAAGATCTGTGTCTTTCCATTGCTGTACGCTGTGTATTTTTAAGAAATGTTTTATGATGAGTAATTAGGTAATACACGTTGCTCTCTGTAGTTATTCTAGTCGATTTGTGATGGTGGCTGCAATGGTAAACTATGATTTATACCTGAAATATGCAAATTTTTCTAACAAAACATATGCTATACAATAAATATGTTATCAGACTTTCATCTGATGAGGTTGTTTCTTGGTTAGTGGCTATTTATATCTTTATTTGGCCGAATTTGTGATAGCTACTGATGGAGTCAAAAACTGATGGAGTAATAAAAGTGGAGTCTTTTGCTAACATGGTTAGCTAATAGATTTACATATTGTGTCTTCCCTGTAAAACATTTAAAAAATCAAAAATGATGGCTTGATTACCAAGATGTTTATCTTTCATCTGGTGTCTTGGACTTGTGATTTAATGATATTTAGATGCTACTATTTACTTGTGACGCTATGCTAGCCTATGCTAGTCAGCTTTTTTACTGGTGGGGGTGCTCCCGGACCCGGGATTCTGAGGAAGTAGAGGTTAAAAGGAACCACCAGCTTTCAAATGTTCTCATGTTCTGAGCAAGGAACTTAAACGTTAGCTTTTTTACATGGCACGTATTGCACTTTTACTTTCTTCTCCAACACTTTGTTTTTGCATTATTTAAAACAAATTGAACATGTTTCATTATTTATTTGAGGCTAAATTTCTTTTATTGATGTATTATATTAAGTTAAAATAAGTGTTCATTCGGTATTGTTGTAATTGTCATTATTACAAATAAAAAAATAAATAATAAATCGTCCGATTAATCAGTATCGGCTTTTTTTGGTCCTCCAATAATCAACTCAACTCCAAGTATTGGCGTTGAAAAATCATAATCGGTCGACCTCTAATTCAGAGCATCCCAAACATTGGTCAATGGGTGACATGTTTGGTGATTATGCAGGCTATGGAAGAACTGGGCCATTTTCAGTTTCCAGGAATTGTGTACAGATTAGGGATGCACGATATATTGGTGAACTTATCGGAATCGGACGATATTAGCTAAAAATGGCAACATCGTTATCGGCCCAATGTCTATGTGACTAGGGTGGGTTATCTAGGTTGTTTTATGTTTATGTTGGCCTGGTATGGTATGGTTCCCAATCAGAGGCAGCTGTTTATCGTTGACTCTGATTGGGGATCATATATAGGCAGCCATTTCCCCACTGGGTTTTTGTGGGATCTTGTTTTGAGTCAGTGCATGGTGCACCTCAGTACTGTACGGTCGTTGTTGGTTTCTTTTTTCTTTTTTAAAAAGTTTCACAAAATAAAAGATGTGGAACTCAGAGCACGCTGCGCCTTGGTCCGTTTATTCTACAGACGATCATAACAGAAGACCCCACTACAACTGGACCAAGCAGCGTGCCCGGGAGGAGATGGCATCCTGGTCTTTGGAGGAGGTTGAGGAGAAAATATCCTGGACTTGGGAGGAAGTCTTGGCAAGATACGAAAGCCTGCTGTGGAAACAGACGACAGGAGAGAAGGGAGGACAGCGACGACGCCGGGGTTCGCGGCCACAGAGTAAGACCAAAAAACAGCCACATTTTTTGGGGGGGGGCACACGGGGTGGTCGGCAGAGCCGAGGAATGAGCCAGAGACCGTCAGGGAGTCGAAGGAGGAACTTGACGAAAGATTCTGAAGAGAGGTGGTGGCGATGAGAGTGCTGCAGAGCGGGCGTGCTGAGGAGCGTGACGCCTGTCCGGTGTCATCTGCACCAGTTTCACACATCTGGCCTCCAGTGCGCCTCCCCAGTCCGGTATGTCCTGTGTCTCCTCCACACACTCTCCCTGAAGTGTGTGTCACCGTTCCAGTACAATTTGTGCCGGTTCTACGCACCAGGTCTCCAGTGCGCCTCCACAGCCCAGTACGTCCTGTGCCTCCTCCTGGCACTCTCCCTGAAGTGCGTGTCTCCAGTCCGGTACGTCCTGTGCCTGCTTCTCGCACTCTCCCTCAAGTGCGCCTCCACAGCCCAGTACGTCCTGTGCCTCCTCCTCGCACTCTCCCTGAAGTGCGTGTCCCCAGTACGGTACGTCTTGTGCCTGCTCCTCGCACTCTCCCTCAAGTGCGCCTTCCCAGTCAGGTACGTCCTGTGCCTGCTCCCCGCACTCGCCCTGAAGTGCGTGTCACCAGTCCGGTGCCACCTGTGCCGGCCCCACGCATCAGGCCTCCAGGGCACCTCCCCAGTACAGAGCGTCAGGCGACGGTCCCCAGTCCAGAGCTTCAGGCGACGGTCCCCAGTCCAGAGCTTCAGGCGACGGTCCCCAGTCCAGAGCTTCAGGCAACGGTCCCCAGTCCAGAGCTTCAGGCGACGGTCCCCAGTCCAGAGCTTCCGGCGACGGTCCTCAGTCCAGAGCTTCCGGCGACGAGTCCCAGTCCAGAGCTTCCGGCGACGGTTCACAGTCCAGAACCTCCTGAGACGGTCCACAGTCCGGGAACCTCCAGAGACGGTCCACAGTCCGGGAACCTCCAGAGACGGTCCACGGTCCGGAACCTCCTGCGCCGGTCCACGGTCCGGAACCTCCTGCGACGGTCCACGGTCCGGAACCTTCTGCGACGGTCCACGGTCCAGAACCTCCAGCTCCAGTCCACGGTCCAGAACCTCCAGCTCCAGGGCAGGAGCCTTCCTCGGCGCCGATTCCCAGTCCGAGCACGGCGTCCAGTCCAGCTCCATGGCAGGAGCCCTTCTCTGCGCCGTTGCCCTGTCCAGGCACGGCGTCCAGTCCCGCTCCATGGCAGGAGCCTTCCTCTACGCCGATGCCCAGTCCAGGCACGGTGTCCAGTCCTGCTCCATGGCAGGAGTCTTCCTCTGCACCAGTGCCCAGTCCAGGCACGGTGTCCAGTCCCGCTCCAAGGCCGGAGTCTTCCTCTGCGCCAGTGCCCAGTCCAGGCACGGCGGCCAACTCAGCTCCATGGCCGGAGCCTTCTTTGGCGCTGGTGCCCAGTCCGGGTGCGGAAGACCCAATGCTGGAATCGTTGCCAAAAGTGCTTCAACAAAGTACTGAGTAAAGGGTCTGAATACCTATGTAAATGTGATATTTAAGTTTTGTATTTTTTATTAGCAAAAAAATCATTATGGCGTATCGTGTGTGGATTGATGAGAAAAAAATGTTTTTATCAATATTTTAATATTGGGGCCAGGCTCGAGTCCCACTGACTGATGAACAGACTATCTGCTGATGTAGCTAGATTGCTGTAAAAGGAACTCCCAGTATAGCTATTAATTAATTAACTATGTTCCTCTCCACCCCTCTCTCTCTCTTTTCCTCTCCCCCCTCTCTCTCTGGAATCTCACTACACTTATGACCTCACCCAAACCTCTAATCGAGGATTACTCTCCATCACAGCACTATACATCATTACTAGAATGAATTAATCAGTCCATTCTACACAGTGTTTTGTTTGTTGTTATGTAGGTTAATTGGCTTAATCTGTTCCCATGGGAGCCTAGAGGAGGGATGGCGGGACTGTGGTGGTTGGTGCTACATAGCAGTGGGGTCTGAGAGGGGCTGTGCTTTAGAGCTGTTTAACTGGCTCACCGGGGGGACTTTGGCTGACAGAGGCGAATAGAGACAGAGGAAGGGAGAGAGGATGGAGAGAGAGGAAGAAAGAGAGGGGAAGAGAGAGAGGGGAAGAGAGAGGGGGAAGGGAGACAGGGGAAGAGAGAGGGGAAGAGAGAGGGGAAGAGAGAGGGTGGAGGGAGAGAATAGCAAGAGAGAGGATGGAGAGAGTGGGAGGGAGAAATGGGAAGGGAGAGGGGGGAACGGAGAGTGGGGAAGGGAGAGAGGGGGAGGGGGTTGCGGGGAAGAGAGAGAGGGGAAGGGAGAGAGTGGATGCAGTCTGACTGGGTCTGACTGGGAATACTGACTAGGAATATATACTGAGTCTGACTGGGAATATATACTGGTTCTGGGAATACTGACACTGGGAGGTTCTGGAATAAGAACTCTGTGGTTGTTGAATTAGATGTGCTACTCACACCCTCAACGGAGAGATAGAGGGAGAATACAGGGAGTTAACTATCTCAACGACAACCATTGTTTAGCCTACTACATAGGCTAAATAAGACTGTTGTGCTGTGTGGTTCGGTGGCAATGAGAGGGAGTTGGTGGTGAAATATGCTCTCTCCCTCCCTGCTGATTTGGAGTCGAGAGAGGAGCTCTGTTATTGGTCGACTGACACCCTACCTCACCTCTTTTTATCCCAAATCTCCATTCTTTCACCCCTCTCACCCTCCCTCCCTTCTGTTTGTCTCTCTCTTTAATCTCCTGCAACAATATCTCTATCCCACTCCTGGCATCACACCCTGTTACACCCATCTGTCTGAGAAACAACACACACACACACACACCCTGCTGTGCTATCAAGGCCTATTTAAATCATCTGGGCTAAGCCCTCAGTCATGGCATTCCACCATTCTGCAGATATTGTTCTGACCATTCTGTCTGACAGATTCGGCGGAATTTGATCAGAATCCTCACAGATTTCCTGGCACTCCCAGGCCTAGAATTACATTTCCCAGAGGAGGAATGGATGGACGGAGGGATGGATGGTAGATGGAGGAGAATACAACTGCTCTAGGGATACCGAGTGTGAATCCACATTTCCTTGTTCTCCAAATGCCACACAGAGCAGCGCTCTATTGCTATTCTTCCCCTCTCTCAGTCCCTGCTCTCCCAGTCCCTGCTCTCCCAGTCCCTGCTCTCTCAGTCCCTGCTCTCCCAGTCCCTGCTCTCCCAGTCCCTGCTCTCTCAGTCCCTGCTCTCCCAGTCCCTGCTCTCTCAGTCCCTGCTCTCCCAGTCCCTGCTCTCCCAGTCCCTGCTCTCTCAGTCCCTGCTCTCCCAGTCCCTGCTCTCCCAGTCCCTGCTCTCTCAGTCCCTGCTCTCCCAGTTCCTGCTCTCCCAGTCCCTGCTCTCTCAGTCCCTGCTCTCCCAGTCCCTGCTCTCCCAGTCCCTGCTCTCTCAGTCCCTGCTCTCTCAGTCCCTGCTCTCTCAGTCCCTGCTCTCCCAGTCCCTGCTCTCCCAGTCCCTGCTCTCCCAGTCCCTGCTCTCTCAGTCCCTGCTCTCCCAGTCCCTGCTCTCTCAGTCCCTGCTCTCCCAGTCCCTGCTCTCCCAGTCCCTGCTCTCCCAGTCCCTGCTCTCCCAGTCCCTGCTCTCCCAGTCCCTGCTCTCTCAGTCCCTGCTCTCCCAGTCCCTGCTCTCCCAGTCCCTGCTCTCTCAGTCCCTGCTCTCCCAGTCCCTGCTCTCCCAGTCCCTGCTCTCTCAGTCCCTGCTCTCAGTCCCTGCTCTCCCAGTCCCTGCTCTCTCAGTCCCTGCTCTCTGTCCCTGCTCTCCCAGTCCCTGCTCTCTGTCCCTGCTCTCTCAGTCCCTGCTCTCTCAGTCCCTGCTCTCAGTCCCTGCTCTCCCAGTCCCTGCTCTCTCAGTCCCTGCTCTCTGTCCCTGCTCTCTCAGTCCCTGCTCTCCCAGTCCCTGCTCTCCCAGTCCCTGCTCTCTCAGTCCCTGCTCTCCCAGTCCCTTCTCTCTCAGTCCCTGCTCTCTCAGTCCCTGCTCTCCCAGTCCCTGCTCTCCCAGTCCCTGCTCTCTCAGTCCCTGCTCTCCCAGTCCCTGCTCTCTCAGTCCCTGCTCTCTCAGTCCCTGCTCTCCCAGTCCCTGCTCTCTCAGTCCCTGCTCTCCCAGTCCCTGCTCTCTCAGTCCCTGCTCTCTGTCCCTGCTCTCTGTCCCTGCTCTCTCAGTCCCTGCTCTCCCAGTCCCTGTTCTCCCAGTCCCTGCTTGGAGATAGATGAGGCAGAGTGTTCAACATTACAACTGACTCTCTCTTCCTCTCTCCTCTTCCTCCTTTTCTCAACCCTCCCCTCCTCTCCTCTGCCCAGAGGCCCAATGTTCAACACAGAAATGTTTCAATCTGCACTTTCTTCCTGCTGTGGAGCGAAGATATTAAATATTAAAGTGAGACAGAGGCTGCACACGCACACACAGAGACACACACACACACACACACACACACACACACACACACACACACACACACACACACACACACACACACACACACACACACACACACACACACCTCAGCTACTTCCTGAATCACAACAGTGCCTGGGGAACTGTCATCAGCTGTAGCTGGGGTCTAGTCCAGGTAACTATACAGCACTCTGTGACTGACAACTGTACAGCTAAAAAAAATGCTTTATATAATACATATGAATGCTTGATTGATAGATTAACTACCAACACACACAAACTGCAAATGTAAGAGGGCAGATAGACACCCCATGGAAATCTCAATAAACTACACTGAACAAAAATATAAACTATATATGCAAAATATGCAACAATTTCAAAGATTTTACCAAATTCTGTAAAACGACATTGGAGGCTGCTTATGGTGGACATTCCTGCAGTCAGCATGCCAATTGCACCCTCCCTCAACACTTGAGACATCTGTGGCATTGTGTTGTGTGACAAAACAGCATATTTTAAAGTGGCCTTTTATTGTCCCCAGCACAAGGTGCAACTTTGTAATAATCAGGCTGTTTAATCCGTTTCTTGATATGCCAGACCTGTCAGGTGGATGGATTATCTTGGCAAAGGAGAAATGTTCACCAAATGTTTGAGAAATAATATTTTTGTGTGTAATGAACATTTCTGGGATTTTTTTCTTCAGCTCATGAAACATGGGACCAACACTTTACATGTTGGGTTCCTATTTTTGTCCAGTGTAATTTCCACCAAGCAATTTCTCCTCATCTTAGTTTCAGTTTTCATTCTGCTAGTTTCTAGTACAGTAGGCTATATTATCATTTCAAAAACACATTACTTTGGATGCACTCCAGCATCTTCAACCCCTCGTAACACACACGTACATACACCCCCCTCACACAAACACAACCCCCCTCAAAGCCTGTTCCAGACACACATTCACAATGTTCTTAAATGCGCTCTAGCATCAGTGAATGGCCCCAAGAGGGTTTGTGTTTCTTCATAA